>NC_133177.1:55640000-55750000 GCF_049306965.1 Danio rerio | reverse complement strand
TAACCTGGTGTTACAAAATCTGCTGCATCAGACAGTATTACTGTGTCTTTAGTATAATGTAATTACCCGAGAAGTCGCAATCCAATAGAACTAGTAACTATAAGCTACTATAGTAACTATATAGTTTATAGTAACCATAAATAACTATTTTTTCTCATCAGTAGGTTATTGATAAAATACAGTAAGTCTTAAGGTTTAATAAAAATTAATTGATTTTTGAAAATCACCAGGCGACCCCCCCCTTCATTGTCCCGCGACTCCTCGGGGGGTCCCGACCCCCACTTTGAGAACCTCTGCTCTACAGCAGCCTCTCCCACCTGCAGCCCGAGAGCAGATCACCCCTCTGCGTACCGACGACAAATGATTTAGCACAGGCAGTGTGAAGGTATTTCCCTTGTACAGTCAAACCGATCCACTTCTACTTTATTTTAACAATTTAATTGGACCGTTTATTCTTTTCTTGTTCACAATCACAGATATTTTAGTGACAGTTTCTGAACTTGTCTGAGTTTATTACATATGAGAGATTACTGCACATTCACTACACATCTATAATGATATACTGTATTCAAACAGCAATACATTTAGTTAAATAAACATGCTTATATAAAGTGCAGTGCAATTATAAATGCCCCTTTATTAACCATAGGCTGTTAAACAAACAGAAACGGTAAAACGTGATGACGTCAGTGATATGCAAATTGACGTATGACGTATCCCCCCCTCTCTTCATCAGGGGGCCCCGTCAGCGATCCCTGCAGGGGGGCCTTCGCATTTTGCGCTACGCCACTGTATAAGATAATCCTGAACTGATGTGTATCTGTCTGAGAGGTTTTTATGGATGGCTGTCTTCATGTTGGGCATGATGAGTGACAGGGCGGCCGTCTTTTTATTACAAAGGACAGTCGTGACTCTTTTCAGCAGTTTAGGCAGGTTTACTATTTCTTCGGCGTCGCTGATGTCGGCGCTATCAAGTGTCCCATGTTGACGTGCATTTTTGTGTACCTCTGTACTCAAAAGAGTTCATGCTCGTCGTAATCATAACTCTAAAATGCGATATGATTGTTTAAATAATGTGCACGCTTTCGGTTTCATTTCCACTGCTGTTCATACTTCCCACGCGGCTCCTGAACGATCACTCTGTTCCACAAACTGAATGCTGTTTACTACTTTATTACCTGTTAGTCACAACCTGCAGGATCTGTTCACTGAAGCAGACGCGCCTATCAAAGTCCGCCCTCTGTAGTAACAGCTCACGGTCAGCTCACGTCATGTGTGATTTTGCAGCCGCCAATACATCATTATATGAAGACAGAATGATATTTTAGGGTGAATTGTACCTTATAAATACAGTATGTGACTCTTTCAACACCATTAGGAGGTATCCAAACTTAGGCTATGTTTGTACCAGTATGCGTGTCAAAAAGCGGACGAGTCTAAAGCAATGACTGTACAACCGAAATGTTGCCAGACGTCTGATTTTGAGAGGATGGGCCATCCTCTATTTCACCTCCACTCATCTTGGTCTGCTAACATTACTGCTGCAGCAATCTGAACTCACGTGCAACAGCAGGTGGAACGTAGCTCACATGCAAACAGCTCAACTAATAAGAGAAAACGGACGTCATATCGTAATCAAATCGTCATAACGCCACGATGCATATAGTGACATTTTTGCATCGCAATAAATATGATAAATCGTTACACCCCTAATATATATATATATATACTCACACACAAACACACATGTATATACTCACACAAACACATATAATTAAGCTCACACACGCATACACACTAATGCGCACACACGCATTCAAACTCTCTCTCACCCATTCTAACACATATACCCATATAAACACACACACACACACACACACACACACACACACACACATAAACATATTATACTCACACAAACACACACACAGACTCTCACCCATTCTAACATACCCACATAGGTATCATAATACCCACATATGCACAAACACATATAAACATTCTAACACACACTCACCACAACACACATACTTACAAACTCACACACATATACAAATGTTATACTCACACACACACACACGCCTACACACTACTGTGCACACACACAGACTCTTTCTTACCCATTCTAACACACTTATACCCACTTAAACACACACATACATGCATGCACACATATACACATTCTAACACACACTCGCCACCACACACACACACATACATACAATTTCGCACACATATACAAATATTATACCCACACAAATATATATATATAGAAATTCACACACACACACACACACACACACACACACACACACACACACATTTAAACAAACTCGCATACATATACAAATATTATACTCATACAAATATATATAGATATGTACACACACACACACACACGCACGCACGCAGGCATAAACACTAACATGCACAAACACACACATACATATACCCACTTAAACACACACTTACATACACACACACACACACACACACATACACAATCTAACACACACTCACCAAAACGTTCACACACACACACGCACTCCCCCCTGGCTGTTTACACGTGAATTATTAACAGTAGAGGTGGTCATCGGCGAGAGCCTCCAGTCGCCCTCCTCTTTGCTGGATCAATATTTCATGCTGTTCTTCTCGAAGCCCCGCTGAGTGGATTTGGCTATTTTGTAATCATAAGAGCCTCTGAGAACATCAGCATCAGCGCCGCCGCAGAGAAAACAACAGCTCCTTTCAGCCACCCATCTCACACACACACACACACACACACTCACACACATACAGTACATGCACACATGCTTCTGCTTTGTTTGTGGTTTCTCCACAGTGAAAGGTGCAGGTTTCCCCATCGGGTGCAGTTTTGCATGTGTGGTCTTGAAGTTTGAATATCAGGTTGTCTGTCTGTCTGTTTGTCGTTCTATGTTCTATATATTGTTCTATCGTTCTCTAGTCTATATCATTCTGTGGTGTGTGTGTGTGTGTTTGTTTTGTATGCGTGGTCTTGAAGTCTGAATGTCCGTTTTGTGTTCACGTGTGTTGTTTGTGTGTTCCTCCAGCATCAGCATCAGGTCGCTCAGGCAGTGGAAAGATCCAAACACGTCAGCATGGCTGAGCTCAACGCCATCATCGGGGTGAGTTTCACTTCAAACATCCGTTTACTGTCTGACCAATCACAGGCCAACGTTTCGTCAGCCTGACCAATGACCTGTCACAAGCCAAATAAACTTGATTTTTTATTTATGCTGTCATCTATCCATCCATCCCTCCATCCATCCATCCATCCATCCATCCATCCATCCATTTATCTATCCATCCATCCTTCCATCCATCCTTCCATCCATCCTTCTATGCATCCATGCATCCATTCTATCTATCTATCTATCTATCTATCTATCTATCTATCTATCTATCTATCTATCTATCTATCTATCTATCTATCTATCTATCTATCTATCTATCTATCTATCTATCTATCTATCTATCTATCTATCTAACATACTGAATGCTTTAGCTGTTGTCCAGGATGATCCATTCATCCATCCATGCATCCTTCCATCCATTCATCTGTCCATCCATCCATCCATGCATCCATTCCTCCATCCATCCATGCATCCTTGCTTTCATGCATCCATCCATCAATTCATCCATCCATCCATCCATGCATCCTTCCATCCATCCTTCTATGCATCCATCCATCCATTCATCCATCCATCCATCCACTCATCCTTCCATGCATCCTTCCATCCATCCCACCATCCATCCACCCACCCATCCTTCCATCCATCCATCCATCCATCCATCCATCCATCCATCCATCCATCCACCCATGCATCCATCCTTTCATCTGTCCATCCATCCACCCATCCTTTCATTCATGCATCCATCCATCCATCTATTCATCCATCCATCCATCCATCCGTCCATGCATCCATCCATTCATCCATCCATCCATCCATCCATCCATCCATCCACCCATGCATCCATCCTTTCATCTGTCCATCCATCCACCCATCCTTTCATCCATGCATCCTTCCATCCATCCATCCATCCATGCATGCATCCATCCACCCATTCTTCCATCCATCCTTTCATTCATGCATCCATCCATCCATCCACCTATCCATCCATCTGTTTGTCCTTTCATCCATTTAGCCATCCATCCATCCATCCATCCATCCACCTATCCATCCATCTGTTTGTTCTTCCATCCATTTATCCATCCGTCCATCCATCCATCCATCCATCCATCCATCCATCCACCCATGCATCCATCCTTTCATCCGTCCATCCATCCACCCATCCTTTCATCCATGTATCCTTCCGTCCATCCATCCATCCATCCATCCATCCATCCATCCATCCATCCATCCATCCATCCATCCATCCATGCATCCATCCACCCATTCTTCCATCCATCCATCCTTTTATTCATGCATCCATCCATGCATCCATCCATCCATCCATCCATCCATCCATCTGTCTATCCATCCATCCATCCATTTTTCCATCCGTCTGTCCATCCATCCATTTATCCATCCGTCCGTCCATCCATCCATCCATCCATCCATCCATCCATCCATCCATCCATCCATCCATCGTTTCATCCGTCCATCCATCCACCCATCCATCTATGCATCCATCCACCCATTCTTCCATCCATCTATCCATTTATCCATCCACCCATACATCCATCCATCCATGTTCTATTACTAATTAAGGCTAATCATTAATAATATATATAATATAATAATAAAGGCTAATAATTGTCTGCATCTGAATATCTGTGGTGTGTTTTCATCCATTGTCGTCTTTTACATTAGTTTGATGCTCTGGGTTTGCAGCAGCAGCAGTTCCAGCATCTGTCCCATCATGCGCCAGGTTTCCCCATGACACCGCACCCCTCAGGGCTGAGTCTGGGCGCCGGTGCAGGACTCATGGCTCTTCCCGGAGCCTTTCCTTTCCCTCCACACCTGATGCCTAAAGATGACCTCAGTCACCCCGAGGCCCTCGAATCCAGAGGTACAGACTCGCACAGATATGGACCCTTTTCACATTTCCGGGTTTGTCATTATAGTTGGGAAAACTTAGAGCGCAGTGAATGGGAGAGTACAACAAATCATTTCTTTGCTGAAATAATAAAAGAAAAACTTCATGATTGTGTTATGAAAACTTTCCAAAAAAAGAAAAGAGAGTGTAAGACTGAGAACGGCAGCCAGAAGAGAGAACAATGTTAAATTTACTGTCCAGCCCCTATAAATGCTGCATAAGAAACACCTCGCATATTAAAAACTCTCAAGATATTAAGATGCTGCCAAAATATCAGCTTATAAAATAACAACTTTTAATTTTATGTCGGTCTTACTACATGATGTAACTACAGAAGAGTCAAACTCTCAATACTCTTTGGTCATTTTTGAATGAGATGCTAATGGTCTAATCCGATTCAATGATCTATGCTAAGCTAAGCTAAAAGTGCTCCAGCCACGTCCTAATGATTCAAAAATGATAAAACTCAAATGTTTAACTCTTAGGGGAGCTGTAAAATGAACCTAAAAAAAGTGTAATGTTCCTTTAATTAATGCAAAATGATGGTCTTTACTAACCCATGAGGCCTAACTATATTTTGCATACTAAATATGCAAACGTGTGTATTTTCCTCCACCTCAAAAGGGATTTTTATTTCAAGCATTTTTATTTCAAATTTCTTTTATTAGGTTTCTACATGGAATATCAATTGCAACGTTCATTTTATAGTTATCCTTCCATGTTGTTGCTGACACTCCCCCAAAAAACACTTCCCAACAGCCTATAACTTCCCATTGAAAAATGTCAATCAAATTAAATAAAAAATTAATAATAAACGTGTATTCATATGTTATTGCTCAGCTTAAGAATCAAGAGTTAGCCAGCAGATAATCTAAAAAGGGGCGCCACACCTTGTCAAAGAACTAGTAAGTGATTTAATGCAAGTAAACCCTTCCTTTATCCATGCATTAAGAGTGGAGAGATGTGTTTCCACTTTAAAAAGATGAGCTTTTTTGATAGATTTATTGTAAACTCTTTAAGGAAGAAGCACATTCTTTAAGTTTCATCACTTATAAAGTCTGCTTTGTAGATTTTGAAGAGTTGTAAATGGGATTTGTGTTTATTTTCTGATTGTAGCACATCCAGCAGTGTTAGGGCTGCACAATAGATCAACATCAATATCACAATGAGCGAATCTGAAATAGTCACATTGCAGGATTCGCAATATTGAGCTGGGATTATAATTAACCAGAGGGGCTTTTCCCAAACAATGATGTAACTCGCAGCTGAACTATCATGCTGCGTTCACACCAGATGCGGAATGCGTGTCAAGTGATTTACATGTTAAGTCAATGCAAACAAGCGAATAGACATCCTGCGGCGCGATACCCGTGAATGGCGCGGCGCGAATGACACGAATTGCGCGAATGGCGCGGGGCGAATTGAGCGTTATGCGCGTTTGACGCGCTTAATGAGCGTTTCGCGCGAATCTCTCGAGTTCAAAAATCTGAACTTCAGCGGACATTCGCGCCACGTTAACCAATCAGGAGCTTGCTCTTGTGGTGGTGTGATTGTGACGTAGAACCTGTTGATGGCGACACCGACAACAAGTCATCAAACTGGGCTTGGCTCAGTCAGAAGCACCGCTGAAAGCCTCCGTCATCCAGGTTCAGTTTCTGGAGGAGTTTATGAGCTCAAAGAGCTGGATGCACCTCTGAAAGGATGTAGTGGACTCAGACACGACCCTAAACAACATCAACACTGTTTTTCAGTCTTCATAAAGCACATAAACACTGTTTTTTCTTCATAAAACACATGTTAGCTATTAAGCTATGAAGCTAGAGTCAACGGGTAGACAGAAGCTTTGCCCATCACGCGAATCCGCGTCTGTTTTGACACGCAAATGAAGCGGATTTGACACGCGAATGAAGCAGATTTGATGCGCGAATGAAGCGGGGTTTGACTTGCGAATGAAGCGAGTAAATTCAAATGTTCACGTGGCAATTTACACGTGAATAGCGCGATTTATCCGCGCGTTCCGCGTCTGGTGTGAACACAGCATCATAGTACAATGCATCATAAAAAGAACGATGTAGTTTCCCAAAACCCGTAGTTTCTCTGTCGCAGATCCATCGCTTGAACCCCGTTAGTTATAACGTAAAACGCCCATAATGATGCTCTAAACAGGGTGGAGAAACTACTTTTTTAGAGAAGAACCCCGTCAATTCTTTGTGCAAATGATATTGTTTTACACGCACACGCATTTAAAATAAAATCCAAAATTAGACTTGGTAAAAACATGCACTCACTTTTTATATTAAGTGAAATATATGTAAATGGCACATATAGGGTCTGTGTTTCCTTTACTAATGTTATTGAGAACATTACATATTCTATTCTAAAACCTAAAATCACTTACAAAAGCTAACATGTATCCTAATCTCATATATAAATCATATAAATAAATTAATAATGAGGCTGTTTATTAAGAAATAAAATGTAATATTTATTATTTACTAGGAAATGAAACCAATCCTACTTTAATAATAACAATATTAATGATGATGATGTTAATGATGATGATGATGATGGGAGGATAAGTGGGAATAGAACACATCCAGGAACTATGTTTCTAACTACAGCTGCAGAGCTGTAGTTGTGAGTGCTCAAGTTTGTGACGCAGTTTGCGAATGAGCGAATTACACTCAGTCATCTTTCCTTCAAGCAAGTTTCTCGTGTTAGCTTAATTAGTTGGCAACATCGCCGACCAGGGGTGCGTTTCCCGAAAAACGACGTAACTCGCAGCTGAACTATCATAGTATGATGCATCGTTTGGGAAAAGAACGATGTAGTGACGAGTGTTTCCCAAAACCCATAGTTTCTCTGTCATAGATCCATCGCTTGAACCACGTTAGTTATAACGTAAAACGCCCATAATGATGCTCTAAACGTGGTGGAGTAACAACTTCTTTAAAGAAGAACCCCATCATTTTTTTGTGCAAATTATATTGTTTTACACGCACACGCATTTAAAATAAAATCCAAGATCAGTTTTGGTAAAAAACATGCACTCGCTTTCCATATAAACTGAAATATATGTAAATGGCACATATAGGGTCTGTGTTTCCTTTACTAATGTCATTGAGAACATTACATATTCTATTCTATAACATAAAATCACTTACAAAAGCTAACATGTATTCTAATCTCATGTATAAATCAAATAAATAAATAAATAATTAATGAGGCTGTTTATTAAGAAATTAATTTAATATTATTTATTAAGAAATGAAAAAAAATCCTACTTTAATAATAATAATAATAATAATTATTATTATTATTATTATTATTAAGTAGTATATTGTTTGTTTGTTTTTAATTTTTTTTAAAGTCTACTTTTACAATTTGACATGCAAACCACTGCAGAAATGTTCTAACCAACAGGCCCATGTCATATACAGTACAGATACTTAATTACAGTTTTTCTCAGTCTCTTTGGTGCGTTTCTCACAACACTAGCGCATTTCTGCACAACAGTTAATGCATTTCTCAAAACAATTAGTACAAACTGCAAAAGCTAGCTGATAACCTGCAAAAAGCGTGTCACATGCTCAAAATGGATAGTTCATTCCTCAAAAGCAAGTATTGATGTCAATCAAAGTGTCAGTGTCATCAAAATGAAAAGTCCTGACACCATTGTTTATGAACAAGATAGTCAAATGGCTTTGTCATGTTTTCATTATGACAGTTTACTCTACATTTTTTCAATGCAAAAAAAAGTCAGATTTTGGTGACACTTCCTGAAAATGCTCATGACAGCACTGTATACTATTTGCACAGCCATTTGAACACTACAGTAAAGTTAGACATCACTGCATTTAGTGAGGCATCTAAGTACAAGACACTGAATATGTATGTTTCACATTTTTACTGCATTTGCTCTTTGCAATTCTAATGTTTTCCCAGCATTGTGCTAAAGAATAAATACACCTTAATTACACCTTTAATACACCTATATACAACAAACATTAACTCCCTTTAGGTAGAGCTGTGCACAACTGTACACAATATTGCAGTACATATTGGAACTGAACCTACAACATACACAGTTCTGCAAATCATTCATCAAATTGTTCAATTTTAAAGACATTTTCAGGAAAATAAATATTTTAAATTTGTTTTATAAAATTTGCTAGACAGATTTTGACAACTAGTTCAACATTTTTGTATGTAATGACTCAAGTAATGAAATAAGGACTGTTAGTTTAATATACAATTCAGCATTCACAAGTTTAGCTAATTTTGACTGACATGACATAAGCAAATGATAATGTTATAAACAGCAGAGAGTTGTATGAAAGCAATTCATGCATGTCCAAAAGTATTTACAATTTGTTGGAAGGAATGAGAAACTGCTACTAGGATGTGCACAAATGACTAATTGTTTTGAGAAATGCATGACCTGTTGTGCAAATGTAAATATTGTTGTGAGAAAAGCACCAAAGCGACTGAGAAAAACTGTAATAACCCACTATAAAATTAAAAGCATTAACTTTTGCTGTGTTTTTTGTTTTCACAAGCTTTGGAGATGTAACAAATTCCACTTTTAAATAATAGGTCACCTATAGCTTTCGCCATGAGGCTGTGTTTAAAATGACATCACTGTTTTCAAAGTGCACTGCGAAGGGAGCGCAATTGGAAACAAAAAAAGATCGCTAAAACTGAACTGTAAAAATACTTTAAAAGTAAATTACACCTTAGAGAGATGACTATAATGTTTTTTTTTAATTATTTCAAGTTTAAAAGTTAGAATAGGGAATATGGGGGATAACTGGGAATAGAACATAGGTGGAATAGGTGGGCCGGTCTAACCGTACGTTCACACCGAAAGCGGCGAGAGCGTCCAAGGTCGCTCTGGCCGCCCTGGCGACAACGCTCTCTGCCTTCATCTCCTGCGGCGAGAGCGTCAAAACTCGCTACATTGATCTCATATTTAAAGGAGCCGTTGCAACATATCAGTTACATTCCTGCATAAAACATGTTTCTAGCGTGAAAATGTTGCGCACTTCTTATCAAATTCATACAACAATGGAAGATCAAGTTGCGTGTGGTGTGGCTTTGCTCTATTTATCCAATATGTGTCCATATGTTTGAAATATCCTGAAGCAGCTAAGTTATACTGTTTTGTACTGTCACATCGCGTGAGATTCCCGCTTAATATTTAATTATTTATTCCCGCCCGATAAATTTTTGCAACATCAATGAACATCAGTAACTCGCCAGTAACTTATTTAATGTATGTTCCTGTAGGAAAAAATGGTAAATAATTGGAAATCCGGCGACCGCAATAATCAAACCCTTGGGAACAACTGTGGTCGGAACCAAAGTTCACAGGTCTGTGTTCTCTGAACTGCTATCAAGCAATGGACGTCTTCATTCTGATTGCTTGTCGCCGAACCGCGTCATAGCTCATTACCATAAAGTTGACTTCATTTCAACTCTCCTCGACGCTCATGCCGGCGAAGACGCGCCGCGCTGCTCCTAGCCGCTTATCGCCGCCGGCTCTCATTGAAAATGAATGACTTCCGGCTACTTTGACGCTCTCGCCGCTTTCGGTATGAACGTACGGTAACGCCCTATTCACACGGGGCTTCAGCGTCAACGCTTGACAGAGGGCGTGTCTGAAGTTGGAGCTGAAACGATCGTCATAGAAGCGTCAGCCAATGAAATTCAGTCAGCAATAGGCCACTGTCTGAGCTGGTGTATTTGCATACAGCGATCTGATTGGCTGACGCTTCCGTCGGCGCTTGAAAAGTTGAGCTGGTCCCAACTTCTGCAGCAAGGAACGCTTCTGAAGCGGCGCCGACGGATCCACAATGCAGTTCGGCAACGCCTGACGTCACTCATTCAAAGTGAATGGGAAGCGTTGACGCTGACGCCCCGTGTGAATAGGGCGTAAGGCTTGAAACTCCAGGGCTGAAAAGGAGTCCCACTCCGGCCCTGATTCCCTGAACTGCTATCTTACAACCCTATTGTGGCAAAGAAGCTGGTGCTAAGATTTTGGAAATCAACAGAATCCCCATCATTTAAATATTGGCTGGAAGAATGAACTAAATGAGCACATTTGGAAAGGATCAGATTTCTTATAGCAAAGAAATTGAAAAAAATTGACAAGATTTGGTCTCCTCTTCTCCTCTATCTTGAAAGCGTAGGTTAATAACCCAGATGGTGAAGGTCACACCAACAGTACTGCATAAGCTTTAGTCCCAGGGGTGAGGTGGGTTTTAAGGGTTAGATGTTGTTTTAAAGTGTATTCTGGATCTATACGAATTACTTATTTATTTTTTTACATTTTATTTATTTAATTTTTTTATGTGTGTTATTTAACTTGTTGAATTCTTTTTTGCAAAAAATAAATAAATAGAGATGTTGTAATATGTGTTGTAATGCTGTGCAATGCAATGCAATGAATACCTCAATATAAAACTTTAAAAACTGATTGGTTATTCACCTACAAATCAGAGCTTGAGTGTGACGTAGCAAGGAGAAACTCAGAGGCCAGCTGTAATTTCGCTTGTACAACGAAAACTATATTAATTTACTACAGCCCCATTGACACCCTCTGCCAATACATTGATGAAATGAGCAATTGGATGTGCCAAAACTTTCTTCAGTTAAACAAAGAGAAAACTGAAATGATTGTGTTTGGGAACAGAGATGAGGTTCTCAAGGTAAATGCGTACCTTGGCACTAAAGGTCAAACGACAAAAAATAAGGTCAAGAATCTTGGTGTGACTCTGGAGTCAGATCTGAGTTTCAATAGTCATGTCAAAGCAGTCAGTAAATCAGCATACTATCATCTCAAAAACATAGCAAGAATCAGATGCTTTGTTTCTAGTGAAGATTTAGAAAAACTTGTTCATGCTTTTATCAGCAGCAGGGTGGATTACTGTAATGGACTCCTCACTGGTCTTCCTAAAAAGACATTCAGACAGTTACAGCTCATCCAGAATGCTGCGGCAAGAATTCTGACCAGAAGCAGGAAATCAGAGCACATCACACCTGTCCTACGGTCTCTACACTGGCTCCCAGTTACATTCAGAATAGATTTTAAAGTATTATTACTGGTCTATAAATCACTAAATGGCCTAGGACCTAAATACATTACAGATATGCTCACTGAATACAAACCTAACAGATCACTCAGATCTTTAGGATCATATAAACTAGAAGTTCCAAGAGTTCAGTCAAAGCAGGGTGAATCAGCTTTCAGCCACTATGCCCCCCGCTGCTGGAATCAGCTTCCAGAAATGATCAGATGTGCTCCAACAGTAGGCACATTCAAATCAAGACTGAAAACACATCTGTTTAGCTGTGCCTTTACTGAATGAGCACTGTGCTGCGTCCGACAGATTGCACTATCATGTTTTTCTCTTCTTCTTCATTCTTTTATATCACATTTTACCTGTTTTTATGTTTTGTTTTGTTTTTACGCATTTTTATTATTTGTTTTTATTTTTATTTTACTTGTTTCTTTTATTCTTGTTTATGTAAAGCACTTTGAATTGCCCTTGTGTATGAAATGTGCTATATAAATAAACTTGCCTTGCCTTGCCTTGCCTAAATGTAATTACTTATTTTGCATTTGATCACATAGTTTGATTGTGTAAAGTATTACATTTAAAGTCCAGAAAACCATAAAGCACTGCCTCCATCATCAGCATTTTTGTTCTGTCATTTTTTACATAATTTGTTCATCATATTTAATGCAGATGCACTCCACTACAAACTCATCTCAATCCGTGTAAACCTACGAATGAATTCCTTCCAAATACAGCTGTTTAAACCATCTTGTCAACTGATATTCATATCACAGAAAAACGAAATATCACAGTCTCAATATCGTGCAGCCCTTAACTGCAGGACAGATGTGCTCCAGTCATTAGGTTGAAATCAATCCTGAAAATGTCTGTAATGTTTATAAAAAAGCCGAAGATAACACGATGATTGTCTGTGTTTGTTTCTGCAGACGGAGCAGCGAACAGGGTGAGTATTAAAGCTCAGTGTGTGTTTATTGTGTCTCTGATTGGTGCATTGATGGCTGAGGTGGATTATTTGTGTGTTTACATGCTCTTGTTTCTGTAAGGATTGCACGGCTGATGGGATTTCTGCGATATTGGATTTATGTGTATATATATATAGCATTTTCATTAATAAGGGTTAAAGAATTGCACTGGAGTTATGCATTTATGCTTTTCATTTTATGTTTAAGTTAATTTTCATAATGATTTTTAATATCTAACAGAAAAACCATTTCAGCCTGTGATTGTTTAATATGTGCATACGTTTATTATTTATGAGCTTTCGTCAGTGTCAGACATGATACATGTGTGTGAATAATCATTAATATTCATAATCAAAGGAGAACTGGGTTTAATAAGATATACACCATTGAACAAACCAGAAGCAAATGCAACTTGATACTGATTGTTGTTTCTGTAACCTGACAACTGAAAAGCCAACCCTTAAACCTGTAAATTTATTGTTATAGCTAATGACTGACATAGCTTAAAATACACAATCGCTCTTATTAATACCGAGACAAATGTTTATTTCCACCTTTAATGGCTAAAGAGTGTGACGTAATGTTTATGTGAATTATGTTTCATAATGTGAAGCTGTTTCTGCATAATGTATCATCCATCATTGTAATGCCTTTTCGTTAATAGTCAGCTTTATTGAATCCATGCAGTTGCAAATGGAAAAAAAATACTAATACATTTACATATTGTTATCACATATGATATATGTATGTATATTTTATTTATACAACTTAAAGTAATTTATTTAAAAATTACACTTTATAAAAAATGAATTATTTTATTTTCAATTTTAGTTGGAAGCTTCTGTAAGGCAATGCAATGTGACTGTATATCGTCACTGGAAGGACACTAAGGCACTCGGCCTGCAAACTCGAGCGATGCACGACCTCCCACCACTGACAATATCCAGTCACATCGCACTGTTACTCGTGATATTGCTCACATACAGGGCTTTACATTAACTTTTTTAATCAGCAGCCACTGTGGCTAGTAGATTTCCAACATTACTAGCCACTTGCCATTTTCACTAGCCACAATTTTGTTGTTTGGAAAAAATATTTGATATAAATAAATGTGACTTTGATATGCTAAAATGACTTGATTTAGATGTTGTGTTGTCCCAGATCAGCAGTTACTACACACAAATGGTTGGTTAATCTCATATTAAAGAAATGTTATTGTAAAGGATGATAATTAAACTATATTAACAAAAATAACTGTAAGCAAAAGAAAGCAGGTAAAAACATACCAGTGATAATGAAAGGATGATCACGTGCCTGAGAATAATTAAAACGAAAGCAGTGACTGCTGCTGTTGCTTATATATATATATATATATATATATATATATATATATATATATATATATATATATATATATATATATATATATATATATTAGTGCTGTCAATCGATTGAAAAAATTGAAATAATTAATTGCACCTTTTTAAAAATATTAATCGTGATTAATCGCATTTAAAATACTGAAACTTGTAATTTTGGCTATTCAAATGTTAAATTTAATGTAAACGCAAGACAAAAACTATTTAAATTCTAAATATAATTGTTTAATAGAATTTTTGTTTAACTTGTAACACAGATTTCTTCATGTAAACAACATACCCACAATAAACCATCAAGATCCTGGCTTGACAGATATATTTATTACAGAAATTAAAACACAGGCATGTTAATGGCATTTAAATTTCAAAACAATCAATGCCAATAAAGAAAACATTGATTTCCATGTTGGATTCTAAGTGGACTGCAAAAAAATGCCAAAATACAAGTATTACAGATATGGAAAATGAAAAATTATAATAATAAACTATAGAATACAAACTGTTGCACTCATTGTAAAGTTTTATTGCTGTGAGTTGAGAACATTAATTATAGAGTAGAAACAATTTTGCTTAATCCTCCTTTACATTCATCCAGTTGCTAAGACTAGGAGTATCCTGCAAGTGCACAGAGACTCCCAAATGCCCGCAAATAAATGATAATTTCTCGCAAACCGGTCGTTAAATACATTGCACACCCCTCTCCCCCGCATCCCTCCTAGCTCTTCAGGTAGCCTATGTCGCACGCTTGGAGGGCTCATGCTGAAAGGCAGAGTAATGCCCTGTCTTTGACAGCTCGCGACTTCACCAGAGACGTTCTGAGTACATTCACACAAGACTCCAATACTCCGATTTTAACATGATTAAGAGTATACTCTTATTAAAATTCTACCGTGTAGCCTAAGCAGTGATTTTATTACCTTAAAGGAACACCGGGTCACGAAATGCGGAGGATTTTCTTTCTGTTCGCCATGTGGTATCAACTTACAACAGAAGTCGAAAGTTAAAAATGAAACACCCGAAATTGCTTGAAACTCTGGAGAGCCTGGTGATGCGACGTATCGTTTTATACTGAATCTTGCCTTCAAAAAGTGCTTCCTTGGTCTTATCCACGTCTTGCATGTTGAACACACGTCCACCACAACAGGAAGTAAAAAAAACCTGCAACTGCGTTAATTGCGTAAAAAATTTTTTTACGCGTTAATTATTTAAATTTTATCGCATGCGTTAATGCACTAATTTTGACAGCGCTAATATATATATATATATATATATATATATATATATATATATATATATATATAATTTCAATCTTGATCTCTTAAAAGCAGCAGGACTGTGGGTACACAAGCATCGTTTTTGTCTAGTCTTTCACAGAGAACCGACCGCAAGTGAACGGAAAAAAAGCGCGAGTAAACGGGAGCGTGCACGCTTTAAACCGTCACCTGTGCGCGTGAGAAATCATCCTCTCATACGGTATTCACCTGCTTTATCTCGAACAATTTTTGTCTCGTTATTGTTTTCAGTCGTGCTGTTTCTCGATTCTAAGATCACATTTGCACGCATATTGGGCCATCCTTATTGTCGAACCCTGCTTTAAAAAAAGTGCAATGTAAAAATGATTTCCAACCTGCCACAGTGGCTAGTGGGAGCAGCTGTCCAATCCGCCAAAGCTGAAATCTACCCGCATTGGTCGGGTTGGCGGGTGTTAATGTAAAGCCCTGCATATATGTATGTATATGTTTATTTATACAACTTAATTAAAGTAATTTATTTAAAAATTACACTATATAAAAAATAAATTATTATATTTTCAATTTTAGTTGGAAGCTTCTGTAAGGCAATGCAATGTGACTGTATATCGTCACTGGAAGGACACTAAGGCACTCGGCCTGCAAACTCGAGCGATGCACGACCTCCCACCATTGACAATATACAGTCACATCGCACTGTCACTCGTGATATTGCTCACATATATAATTTTTATCATTATTTAGTATATTTATATTGTTTATAACTGACTAATACAATGTATATACACAAATCTTATATATAGTTGAAACCAGAAGTTTACATACACTAACACTTTACATATATATATGTTATATATATATATATATATATATATATATATATATATATATATATATATATATATATATATAGTCAGTACCAAAGCCAAAACTGAATCTAATCTAATAAAATAACTTAAGGTCACAGTGCCAAAATAAAAACACCCCAGTGAATATGTTAGGGAAAAAAAATATTTTAATACGAAAATGTCTTAATTCATAAACATTTATGTTATTTAAATTTTTGAGTTTAATCGATTTTAATTGTTTTTATATAGCTGTAGTTTGAATGATCTGTACTGCACAGTGTGAGGTTACAGCGCGTTTCTGTCATGAATATTGTGTGTGTGTTTCAGAGCGGCAGTGGTTCACCGGTGGGTCATCGGTCAGTGGGTCTGCGTCTGGCTCTTCCTCCTCCTTCCTCCTCCTCTTCCTCTCACTCTGATCTGGACAGTAAACGGAGCAGCTCAGACGCAGGACGTACACGGCGGGTCAGTCAAAAACACACAGCCTCTGATTCTCTAAACACACATTCCAGCTCATTTCTAATTCACAATTTATTTGTCACATACAGAGTCATACAGAATATTTCCCTCAAAAATAAAAACTCACTAAATCAAATAGTGAAGTGGTCCAGTAAGCTGACCGGGGTGTCACTAGCCAATCTAGAGGCTGTGTACACTAGGCAGCTAAAGAGAATCACAAATTTAATTTTAGGTGACACTGCTCATCCCCTACACTCAAAGTTTCAGCTTCTTCCTTCCGGTCGCAGGTTTCTAGTATTAAGCTGTAGAACGAAACGATACAAAAATAGCTTCATACCAGCAGCCATTAGACATTTAAATTAGGCACAGACTAAAGCAGAGGTGTTTCGGTGACTTGTATATTTTAGATCATTTTAAACATTTACTTGGGGGAGGGGGGGGGGACACTTAAAGTGATTATTTATTTATTCTTTATGTTTACGTTTTATGTCTTTGGGCCCTATCATACACCCGGCGCAATAGTCTTTTGGTAGTTTCAGCTTGGCGCAAGAGTCGTTTTGAGGCGTTGCGCTACGCTGTTTAAATAGCAAATGCATTAGCGCTCATTTTTCTATAAAAAATAGAAAGGAAGGCGTTCTGAGGCGGACCGCTGGTGCGTCGCTATTTTGAGAAACTATAATAGATTTTTCATTAGATCAAAACTAACCTGGTCTAAACTCCGGCGCAGAGTTGCGCCTCGCTTACACACTGCCTAATACGCACAAGAGAGCAATAGGCAAATATCTTTACATATGAAAAAACAATAAATATTAAGGATATATATAGTATATAATAAGAATAGATATAGAATATATAAAGGATTAAATATTACAAAACATATTATTTTCTAGCCTACATAAATATGAAAAACCACTGCTTTTATGTCTTCTTCATCTCGGGAGGCTTTTTCAGTTCATTCATAACAATTTGCTTTTGTATAATGTTGTTATTATTAGCAGTATTATTTATTATATCCATATTTATATTTGTTTTATTTAAAAAAAGCTTAGATTTGCCCACCTGTCAGGTTTTAGACCATATGGGGCATGGCAGGTGTATTTGGAAATAACTCAGTATTTTGACCACACTTGGTCATTTTTGTTCATTTATTAGTTTGCTGGAAATTAGAACTGAATTTAGAAATAGTTTTGAAACAAATCTTTGCACTTAACAAACTAAATTAATTATTTATAGGCTAACTGATGTCTGTGTGTAAAGGTTTCCCTATCCAAGAGCGAATGTGAAAGTATTTCCATTATCTCTCATTCTCACGCAGTAGATGCTCTGTTTAACAGTTTTCTGTTAAAAAACTGTCAACTGTTAACTGTTTGCTAGTGAAATGCTCATTTTTTCCACTTAGAGTTACTTTGCGTCCTGTAAATAGCGAATGCGCTCTTGGCGTGACGCAGCTGGGTCTTAAAGGTAATGGGAGATGAGACTAATTGGTTTATTCTCAAAACACACCTATAACTCATTAAGAAAATAAACTCAACCCTTTTAGACCATGCACCTGGGCTCAAAGCGCATTTTCCCGTCCGTAAATTAGCAAAAATGCGTTCTGCACGCCCTGAAAGTGTTAGCGCCCTGCGTTTTGCGCTCTGCACATGGACCGTCAAAATAGAGCCCTTAATGTGCATTTGTTGTTGTTACTGTGTGAGTTCCTTTGTGTGGCAAAATGAGGACTCTTGACTGCAAACCAAATCTACCTTCGGGTATAAATAAAGTAACCTACCTACCAATACACAGTGTGAGGATATCCAGTGAGACACTTACACAACGATTATTGAGCTTGAAATAGTTACAACAATAACAAAACAAAGTAAAAATAGTAACAATAGATGTTTTTAACAATCTAAATCATGGAGAAATAGTAGTTATGCAACAGAAAATGAAAGCAAATATAAAATATTTAAAGACTTTCGATATGGAGTTTGTGGCTGTAGAAATAAAGTACAACGTGTAAACCAGCGCAATCTCACAGCAATTCGTAACTTTTTGATTACTTCTTAGGAATTCGTACAATCTAATTCGTAAAATTTAGTGCGGTTTTCTCATGACCCAATGACGGTTGGGGTTAGGGGTGGGGTTGGGTGCCACGCCTCTTTTTTAAAATCATACATTTTCATACAACTGAACTCGTACAAAGTCGTACGAATTAGTCACTAAACTGACAAAACGTAAAATACTTACGTTTCCTTGTGAGATCAGGCTGTATAAACACATATAAAAGAGCTATCTGTACAACCAGAAACATAAAGGTGTTCCTGAAGTCTGTGATTTTTCACTCGTGCTTCACGTTGATCAGCAGACTTTGCTATTGAATATTAATGCTCATTATTTATTTAAAGTCATATCATTTCATCCCTGATCACCGACTTGTAAATTTACTCGCCGAATCAGAGGGAAACTGCACAGATCAGGCTTTTTCCTTGCTCATAGTGCATTTTTCAGGTTTTTAAGTATTAATAAATCTCAGAGGTTTCTCACTGTGTGCTTGGAGTGACACAAACACTGACACAAACTAGTCGACAGTAAGTATTTATATTTAAAGCTGGGAAATTAGAAAATAAATGCTATTTTGCTTTTTACTTGGATGCAATTGTAGTTTTTATGAATTGAATTTTTTTTTGAAAGTTATGTCACAGTAATGGCTCACATAGTCATTTTTTGTCTTCTAATGTAGTATTAGTTTCTATTTTTGTATTTTATTTGACAAATTCAAGCTAAACTAAGTAAAACTAGCACCAGCTGAAATAAAATTAATTGTTTTTAATTAGTGCTGGGCAAAAATTTATTGCAAAATTTTCACAATTAAAGTTTGTTTTGACATAATATAGTCATTCATTTTCGTGTCGACTTAGTCTCTTTATAAATCTGGGGTTGCCACAGTGGAATGAACCACTTTGTATGTATTATATATATATATATATTTATATACATTTATTATGTTTATGTGATACACACAGATCTATAGAAACAAAAAGTACAAAACTATTTTGTTGCATTTTGTTACAATTTAGATATAATTCGTATAAACATGTATAATATATAAAGATTTTCTGAAATATATCTATGCCTATGTGTGTGTATGTATGTATGTATGTATGTATGTATGTATGTATGTATGTATATATATATATATATATATATATATATATATATATATATATATATATATATATATATATATATATATATATATATATATATATTTATATATATATATATATATACCTGGATCTTTCTTTTACTTCGAAGACACTACTGACTAACCTTACATGGACATCTGTAATAATAGTAATTTTCCCTAATTGACAATAATATAATTAAGGTGTTTACTTGAAGTGCTTTCATGTAAGAGTTTCCTGTAATTTTGGGTGACTATAACTGCAGTTCGGCAGCTTCAGATTCACTCATGAACATTTCATTCATGCCCCCCGTGACAATCTGGGGTATTAGACACAAATAGGGAGTAAGGACTGGTGAGAGTGTTACGGAATTTAATAACGCGCGCTAAATGGAAAGAAGAAAACTTCTTTGTGTGTGTGTGTGTGTGCGGTCCTTTACTGACAGGCGCTTGTGTGGATCTTGTCGGAAAATATGGCGAAAAGCCCTATATGATGGTAATAGTTTGATTGCGGTGTTTACTTCAGTAATGCCACTATTATATACATACTCCACATGTCTTAATTCCATTTCTGTTTAGTTCAGTTATGACTTTAGTCGAATTAAGGTCATCAATAATCACTGTTTGGAGTTTATGTAGGCCGACAGTTCAAACTTCATGTGTAAATATACAGTTAGTAAACACAAGTACATCTTATTGAACATCATTTATTTTCATCACCAGTTGTCATAGTAGAACAGTTTCTCAAGCAGTTTGTGATGCATTTTGGAAACAGGAGATAAGCCCCTGGTCTAATGCGCCACCTGGCTTGAGAAACCCGTTCTCAAAGACTTACATTTAGTCATTATTGGGGTAGCACACATTTTCTGAATGTCTTCAGCGGAATTTAAATGAGCCATTTTAATCTACATTTGTAACGTGGGGAGTAACACCAACAACTGAGGTAAGATCCAAATGCAGGTTTATTCAAAGTCAGGCAAGCGATGGTCAACACAGGTGCAAACAGGTATTTGGAGACAGTCCAGAATCATAGTCAAATACAGGCTAGAGGTCAGAAAGGTAGGCGGCAGGCAAAGACAAAGAGGCTAACAAGGCTAACGGTTGGTACACAAGATAACCAGACTGGGAAAACGCGTTGTAGTGTTACTAGTGACAGATAACAAGACTCAGCAATGTAAAATGAGTGTGTGTGCTGCTTAAATACTGTGTGTAATCAGTCTTTGACAATCATCAGGTGGTGAGAGTGTAATCAGTCTAAATGAGGAAGCAGGTGTGTGTGTGTGTGTGTGTGTGGCATGACTGAATATGTAGTCCATTTACAAGCAGATATGTAGTTAATCTAAATTGAGAAAATTTAATCTATTAATTTAATCTATATATATATATATATATATATATATATATATATATATATATATATATATATATATATATATATAAATATTTATATATATTTAGTTTGCAGTTTTATTTTTAACATAATAATATTATCATATTATCATCCTCATTGTTAATTTATGAAATTTCTGTATACAAATACAGTATTATTCATATTTTAAATAAGCTTTTATTTCTATCTTTTAGGTTCTTATTTTACTTGTTTCATTTTTAGTGAATTTCTCTTCTCTGTTATTTTTGTATATTTTGTTATGTGTTCTTTCATTAGTTGCTTTTAGTTATTTATTTTCGTAAGCATTTATTATTATTCCATTTTTTTATCTTATTGCTTCAAATGACACACATTTGAGTTAGTTTCCACCTGAGAACCTGGAGATCTGAGACATTCCTGTTGTTTTTAGTGTTTAGATAAAGTATTATTGCCTTGATCTGATCTTCTGTTTTTCCTGCAGGAAAGCGGCAATAAAAATGAAGACACTCTCAGAAGAGACGGCGCTAAAGAGGTGTGAAAACAGATACTCTCTCCTTCTCCCATTATACAAAATTATACTGTAATGAACATCATATGTTCACCAACAGATTTAATTAAGAAAATAAATGGATAAAGTCGGATACATATAATTAATTTATTTATCTGTTTCTGAAAAGTATCTCATAGCTAATTGGTCCATATTCATTAATATTCTGATGCACGACATGCCATTGATTTGCGATCTTGTGGTGTACAGTCTTTATTGTTTTGTTTTTTTTGTTCTTTTGCTTTTTAACTTGCTGAGAACAAGCATTTGCAAACATCTTTGTTCAGTACACTACCTGACAAAATTTGTTGTCGATCCCAGTTGTACAGAAACAAGTAATAACTGGACTTCTAGTTAATCATTTGGAAAAGTGTCAGAAGGTAGATATTTCCAATGAATCACCTGTTGAGCTGCATCCCAATCATCACAAATACTGCAGTAGACCTACTGAAACCAGCATGGACCCAAGATTCTCACAGATATCAGTCAAGTTTGGTGAAGGAAAAATCTTGGATTGAGGTTGCATTCTGTATGTGGGTGTGCGAGAGATCTGCAGAGTGAATGGCAACATCAACAGCCTGAGGTATCAAGACATTTGTGCTGCCCATTACATTACAAACCACAGGAGAGGAGGAGAGGGCAAATTCTTCAGCAGGATAGCGCTCCTCATACTTCAGCCTCCACATCAAAGTTCCTGAAAGCAAAGAAGGTCAAGCTGCTCCAGGATTGGCCAGCCCAGTCATCAGACATGAACATTATTGACCATGTCTAGGGTAAAATGAAGAAGGAGGCTTTGAAGATGAAGCCAAAGAATCTTGATGAACTCTGGGAGTCCTGCAAGAACGCTTTCTTTGCCATTCCAGATGACTTTATTAATAAGTGATTTGAGTCATTGCAGAGATGTGTGGATGCAGTCCTCCAAGCTCATGATGGAGTCAGACACAATATTCATTCTTTCTCCACTGCAGCATGACTTTTATATTCTATACTGGACATTATTTCTGTTAAGTGACAAGACTTTTGTCTTAGCAAAGTCAGACTGTCCTAATTAAAGAATTAAAAATCAAGGCATGATTAAATTTAATTGTGGTAAAATAAGCGTAATCTAGAGGTCTTTGCCTTTCATATAAGCCACTTCTGATACCAAATGATCAACTTGAAGTCAAGTTATTATTTGTTGTTCCTAAAACTTGGATAGGCCACAAGACTTTGGTTATATAGGTTATTAGGTTAAATAGGCAATTATTGTCTGTAAGTCAGACAATAGTGTTTTGTTCTGTAAACAATTGAAAACAATCATTTCATAACGGGCTAATATTATTGACCTTACACTCTCAGAAATAAAGGTACGCGAGCTGTCACTGGGGTGGTACCTTTTCAAAAGGTACAAATTTGATCCAAAGAGGTCTATATTATTACCTCAAGGGCACATTTTAGTACCTAAAAGGTACAAAAGTGTTCCTCTTAAATTTTTAGGTACTAATATATACTTTTGAGGTACCAATATGGACCCTTCAAGTACAAATGTGTACCTTTTGAAGAGGTACCACCCCAGTCACAGTACCTTTATTTCTGAGCGTGTGTCTGTTTTTAAGGTCCCACTTTATATTAAGTGTCCTTAACTACTATGTACTTACATCAAAAAAATAAATACAATGAACTTACTGTGTTTATAATGTATTTGAGAACACTTGTGGTGCTTTAGAGTTGGGATAGAGGTTGTGTTATGGACAGGTTTGGTGGTGTTGGGTAGGTTTAAGGGTGGGTTAAGGTGTAAGGGATGGTCAACAGTGTATTTACAAATGTAATTACAAAAGTTAATTACAGATGTAATTACATACATGTATTTAATCACAGTAAATACATGTATTTACACAATAAGTACATTGTAACAAACTATTAACACCTGTGTAAGTACATATTAGTTAAGGCCACTTAATATGAAGTAGGACCATTTTAAAAAAAAATTTATATTGCAGCCAAACTAAAGACTTTTTCCTGAAGAAAAGCATTATATTAGACTATTTTTTGACTTATGATTAGAGTGAAGTTTGTGAAGATGTTCTGTATTGTGTGTGTGTTTGCAGAAAAGCTTGTCTCCTGCTGGAGTTTCTCCCAGGTCTACTGAAGGGAACGGGTTAAACAGTTCTCCGGTGCTGTGCAAAAATCCGTCCAGAGAAGGTTCATCCTCTCCTCCGTCTCAGCCTCGCTCACCTGCGCTCTGCAAGAGCCCAACCCAGGTGCGGATCAGCTCATTTTTTACATTTTAAATAAATTTAGATTAAAATTTTTTTGTTTTCGTTTTGCTTCCGGAAAATGAAAATGGGTAAAATAAATGATCTTTTAAAAAAGAAAAGCAAAACTTGTAGGTGGCATGTTGGCTCAGTGGTTACCACTGCCGCCTCACAGCAAGAAGGTCGCTGGTTCGAGTCCCAGCTGGGTCAGTTGCATTTCTGTGTTTGCAAGTTTGCATGTTCTCCTCTGTTTCCATCGGGTGCTCCGGTTTCCCCCTACAGTCCAAACACATGCACTATAGATGAATTGGATGAACTAAACTGGCCGTAGTGTATAAGTGTGTGTGTGTGAATGTGAGAGTGTATGGGTGTTTCCCAGTGCTAGGTTGTGGCTGGAATGGTGTAAAACATATGCTGAAATAGTTGGCGGTTCATTCCGCTGTGGCGACCCCTGATAAATAAGGGACTAAGCCGAAGAAAAATGAATGAATGAAACAAAATTTGTCCTAATAACAGTTTCTTACATTACAATTCTTACATTGTTTGGTTTCTGTGAATTCAGCTGGTTTTGTTTGACTAATAACACTTATGTAAGAAGTGTTCCAGAAAAAGATTGTTATTGCCAAGTTTTTGGTAAAATTCAAATAAATGATTGCATACTTTGGTCACACTGTACAATAAGGTTTCATTAGTTAATGTATTTACTAACATGAACTAAGTATGAACAATACTTGTCTAGCATTAATTAATCATTTACTCATTCATTCATCATTAATTTAACATTTACTAATGTGTTATTCTATCTAAATTCATGCTTGTTTACATTAATTATTGCATTGCGTTAACATGAACTAACAATGAATGACTGTATTTTCATTAACTAACATGAACAAAGACTGTAATGAATGTATTGTTCATTGTTTGTTCATGTTAGTAAATGCATTAACTTACATTAACTAATACAACCTTATTGCTAAGTGTTACCCATACTTTTATGATTACTAAATATATATACTGTATGTAATTAATAGAACACACTTTTTACTTTATTTTAAAATAGTTATTAAAAATAAATCTGAAATTTAGAAAATACAATAATAATAGCACTATATTATTGTTAAGATTACAGTACCTATATATACTCACCGGCCACTTTGTTAGGTACACCTTACTAGTACCAGGTTGGACCCTTCGTGGCATAGATTCAACAATGTACTAGAAATATTCCTCAGAGATTTCGCTCCATATTGACATGAGAGCAAATACTTAGACCAGCCCGTCTAACACAAACAACCGTGCCACGTTCAAATCACCTTTCTTCCCCATTCTGATGCTCGGTTTGAACTGCAGTAGATGTCTACATGCCTAAATGCATTGAGTTGCTGCCATGTGATTGGCTGATTAGAAATCAGCGTTAATGAGCAGTTGGACAGGTGTACCTAATAAAGTGGCCAGTGAGTGTATACAACTTAATACAAATGTGTTTATTAAATAAAATTGACTTTTTATTAAATATTATTAACTACATTAACCCAATAATTTCAATATTAATTATATTGACCCAATATAAATATATGAACCCAATAAAAACTCATTAGAATGGTGAACACAGACTTAAAAATAATTACACCTATTAAAATGCGAATGCGAAAAGTAGTGTATGAGTGAATGTGAGAGTGTTTGGATGTTTCCCAACGCTGGGTTGTGGCTGGAACGGCATCCGCTGCGTAAAACATACCTGAAGTCAGAATTATTAGCCCCCTAAATTATAAGCGCCCCTGTTTATTTTTTTCCCCAATTTTTGTTTGATGGAGGGAAGATTGTTTCAGCACTTTTCTAAGCATAATAGTTTTTCAATTCAATTCAGCTTTATTTGTATAGCGCTTTTACAATGTAGATTGTGTCAAAGCAGCTTCACGTAAATGGTCATAGTAACTGGAACAGTGTAGTTCAGTAACTGGAACAGTGTGGTTCAGGTTTTAGTGTTTAAGTTCAGTTCAGTTCAGTTCAGTTTAGCTCAGTTCAGTGTGATTTAATCATTACTGAGAGTTCAAACACTGAAGAGCCAATTCATCGATGCGTAGCTCTACCAATCCTGAACCATGCGAGGCAGTGGCAACAGCGGAGAGGGAAAAAAAACTTCACCTGATGGGAGTGAAGAAAAAAAACCTTGAGAGAACCAGACTCAGTATGGCACGACCATTTTAATTTCTCCACTGGCCAAAAGTCTTGTGCAGAACTTCATTCACCGTGGTTTAGGCTGGAAGATGGCCTCAGCGAAGACTCGTCTGTCCCTGGAGCATCGCTGGAATCAGACTCATGTTCTCCACTCCCCACGACCATCAGCGCAGCAGCAGCTCAGGATATGGCCTGGTCCCGGATATGGAATCCTTGGGATCATCACGTCGCTGGTCTTGGATCCAATCAGTGACTCCGCATAATCTGAGGACCTCGGGATGAGTATCCCCAGGTGAAAATAGAGAATAAAGAGAATAATTAGCGTAGCTGCTGTTCATAGTGTATATAAGCAAGATGCAGAAGCCTGTGTGGAACCCGCTAGGTGATGCATTGAGTGTATGCTTTACTAAACAGATAGGTCTTTAATCTAGTCTTTTAATAACTCATTTCTAATAACTGATTAATTTGATCTTTTCCATGATGACAGTAAATAATATTTTACTAGATATTTTTCAAGACACTTCTATACAGCTTAAAGTGACATTTAAAGGCTTAACTAGGTTTATAAGGTGAACTAGGCAGGTTAGGGTAATTAGGTAAGTTATTCTATAACGATGTTTTTTTCTGTAGACTATCGGAAAAAAAAAATTGCTTAAAGGGGCTAATCATTTTGTCCCAAAAATAGTTTTTAAAAAATTAAAAACTGCTTTTATCCTAGCCGAAATAAAACAAATAAGACTTTTTCTAGAAAAAAAAATATTATCAGACATACTGTGAAAACTTCCTTGCTCTGTTAAACATAATTTCGGAAATATTTAAAAAAAGAAAAAAAAAAAAAATCAAAAGGGGGCTAATAATTCTGACTTCAACTGTATGCTTGAATAGTTAACGGTTCATTCCACTGTGGTATGCTCTGATAAATAAGACACTAAGCTGAAGGAAAATGAATGACTATTTTATAAATTAATACCTTCTTAAAGGTTTATGAGTTGCGTATGCATCCATTTGTATTATTTTAAGCTGTAATTAAACAGACAGCAATGTAATTAGAAAATGTTTATCCCAAAGCAAAATAAATAAAACATGGGTCATATTTCTCATATCCGATAGTTGTTTTAGCTTTTATAAAACCCAGTGCTGAGTTTCTTTCCTCTCTGTTGTTGCAGGAGAAAGTGCGATCTCCGTCTCCATCAGCGTCTCATGAGTCTCTGTCTCCTGGCTCTCCAGCAGCTCCTCGTCCTCTGTCCTCCTCTGCCCGCGGCCCGTCTCCCGCTCTCAAACACTAGGTCAGTCCTGACTCACTCGCTTAAAATCCTTCCTGACTCACGTTCATAAAGCTTACTGTAAATCTGGGCCACAGCAGATGCCTTTACTGTGGCCTGTGAGCTCATCTCGCTCTCGGCTACAAATGCTTTTCCCTTTTGACCTATCAGTAAGCCCCGCCCCCCTTAGCTACTGTTGCTAACTTGGATAAACAAACAGACTTTCTAATTGGCTGTGTCTGAAAGTTTAGTGGCCGTTCACAGAGAATGCATTTCATTTTCTATTGTTTGTGTTTTTCTATTGTTTTTTCAATGTAAACACACGCTTGATGGATGGAACCGTTACACACTCATGAGCATTGTGATTTTTTAGATGTGTCAAATTTTAAAACGCAGCGCAGCTCATCACTGTCAGTTTAACAGCAGTGGACCAATCAGAGAGCTTGGAGGCTGGGCAACAGGTGCAAGCTTGTGTTTATAGTAGAAAGTGTGTCATGACATCTGGTTTATTTACTATTGTATTATGGTGAAGGAAGCCTAATAAAAATAAATATCAGAAACCTGTAACCATTGACTTCCATAGTAGGAAAAACAAATACTGTTCAAGTCAATGGTTACAGGTTTCCCACATTTTTCAAAATATGTTTAATTGGGTTTCAAAAGAAGAAACTTGGATTTGTTTTTCAAAGACTAAATCCCTTAATATCTTCTTTATACAATGTGGATTTTAAGTACTGAATTCACTAAACGGTTTCAAAGCAGTACCTGAAAATGACCGTTAGGTGTCACAGTAGAAACGGGTTTCAAAACGTTTTGAAGCCTACTAAAAAATGTCAGAACCCTGTCACCATTGACTTTCATATCAAAATATCTCCATTTGGGTTTCAAAAGAAGAAAGAAACTCAAGCTTGTTTATAAAAGACTAAATTACTTGGTCACCTTTATGCAACATGGACTATAATTTCTAAATTTGCTGTAGAGTGTTTTGAAACATTTCAAAGCATAGTAGGAAAAACAAATACTATGTAAGTCAATGGTTACAGGTTTCCAACATTTTTTTAAACATCTTTATTTGGGTTTTAACTGAAGAAAAAAAAACTGTAACAATAACTGAAAACGACCACTAGGTGTCACAGACTGGTTTTGAAACCATTCGAGTCCTTATAAAATTGTCAGAACCCTGTAACCCTTGACTTCCATAATAGGAAAAACAAATACTATACAAGTCAATGGTT
The DNA here is from genome assembly GCF_049306965.1 of Danio rerio. Taxonomy (NCBI): domain Eukaryota; kingdom Metazoa; phylum Chordata; class Actinopteri; order Cypriniformes; family Danionidae; genus Danio; species Danio rerio. The sequence goes on along the minus strand of NC_133177.1, from coordinate 55,720,971 downwards.
ACAGGTTTCTAACATTTTTCAAAATATTTTGATTTGGGTTTCGACAAAAGAAAGAAACCCAAACTTGTTTATCAAAGACTAAATTACTTGATATCACCTTTATGCAATGTGGGTTAAAGTTTCTAAATTTGGTGTAGAGGTGGGTTTTGAACCATTTCGAAGCCTAGTAGGAAAAACAAATACTATGCAAGTCAATGGTTACAGGTTTCCAACATTTTTCAAAATATCTACATTTGGGTTTCAACTGAAGAAAAAAAGAAACAAACTTGTTTTTTAAACCTTTTATAAAACATCACCTTTATACAATGTTGGTTATAATTACTGAATTCGCTTAAATGTTTCTTTGTTTCAGAGAAATATGTGAAAAACGACCACTAGGTGTCACAGTAGAGACTGGTTTTGAAACGTTTTGAAGCCTTATCAAAAAATTCAGAAACCTGTAACCATTGACTTCCATAGTAGGAAAAACAAATACTATGCAAGTCAATGGTTACAGGTTTCCAACATTTTTCTAAATATCTTCATTTAAGTTTCTACAGAAGAAAGAAACCCAAAGTGTTTATCAAATACTTAATTACTTGGTCACCTTTATGCAATGTGGACAATAATTTCTAAATTTGCTTTAGAGAGTTTTGAAACATTTTGAAGCCTAGTAGGAAAAACAAATGCTATGTAAGTCAATGGTTACAGGTTTCCAACATTTTTCAAAACATCTTAATTTGGGTTTTAACAGAAGAAAGTAACCAAAATATGTCTTTCGAAGACTAAATCACTTGATATCACCTTTATGCAATGATGGTTATTGTTTCTAAAATTGCCGAAGAGGTGGGTTTTGAAACATTTCAAAGCCTATTAGGAAAAACAAATACTATGCAAGTCAATGGTTACAGGTTTCCAACATTTTTCAAAATATCTTCATTTCGGTTTCAAAAAAAGAAAGAAATCTAAACTTGTTTATCAAAGGGTAAATCACTGGATATGACTTACATGACATGGATTATAATTACTGAATTCGCAAAACGGTTTTGTTGTTTTGGAGTAACACCTGAAAATGACCACTAGGTGTCACTGTAGAGACAGGTTTTGAACTCTAAATATTTTTTTAGAAACCTGTAACCATTGACTTCCATAGTCAGAAAAACAAATACTATGCAAGTCACTGGTTACAGGTTTCCAACATTTTTCTAAAAAATAACTTGTTACAAACTTGTTACAAAGACAAACTTGTTTTATTCAAACCTTATACAATACATCACCCTTATACAACGTTGGTTATAATTACTGAATTCGCTTAACGATTTTTTTTTATTTCAGAGCAATACCTGAAAACGACCACTAGTTGTCATTGTAGAGACGGGTTTCTAAACATTTCGAAGTCTAACAAAAAGTGTCAGAAATCTGTAACCATTGACTTCCATAGTAGGAAAAACAAATACTATGCAAGTCAATGGTTACAGATTTCCAATAATTTTTTTTATATCTTCATTTGGGTTTCAACTAAAGAAAAAAATACCCTAACAATACCTGAAATCGACCACTAGGTGTCAAAGTAGAGACAGGTTTTGAAATGTTTCGAAGTCTAATAAAAAAATGTCAGAATACTGTAACCATTGACTTCCATAGTAGGAAAAACAAATACTGTGTAAGTCAATGGTTACAGGTTTCCAACATTTTTCAAAGTATCTTTCGGTTTCAACAGAAGAAAGAAATTCTTCTACTTGTTTTTCAAAGATTAAATCACTTGATATCACCTTTTATACAACATTGGATATAATTACTGAATTTACTAAACGGTTTCTGTTTCGTAGCAATACTTGAAAACTACATCTAGGTGTCACTGTAGAGACGGGTTTCTAAATGTTTTAAGCCTTGACACATTTGCGTAGTTTGTTTCAGTGTATCATGAAGCCTCACTCTACCCACCACTATCTACAAGTTGCTGTTTTGTTTTTTCCTCTCAGGACCCACTCCTAACCATGGAGTGAGACTAGTGAAAGACAGCCGCTACCCCTCCCCAGCCCGCCCTTCCCAGAATGCACGGGGCCAGTCCCAGAATGCCACGGTCGGGCCCTGAACGCTCGGGCCAGGGCATCAGGTGCCTTTCAGAAGCCCTTCATCCGTCCTTGTGACCCTCCGAGCTGAACTCTGAGCGAAGCACATGTGTTTCCCACACACTGGGAGTAATCAGCCAATCAGCTGGACTGACAGATCCGTCGGCCAATTAGAAAGCAAGCTGAATATTCTGGTGAGCTGCCACTGTTACTTTATGAAGTGTATATAACAAAGATGAGTATAAGGAGATGATTTATTTATTTATTTTTTTATCATGTATTTAGTGTCCGTTAAATTCAGGGATAGTTCACCCAGCCAAAGAAATGTTTTTTTCTACTCACCCTTTACTTGTCACAAACATGTTCTTATGTTGAAACACAAATTAAGATATTTAGAAAAATGTTGGAAAACTATAACCATTGATTTTCATGCGTTTTTTTTCCTATTATGGAAGTCAATAGTTACAAGTTTCGAACATTTTTCTAAATATCTTTATTGGAAGAGTTCAGATGCAAAAGCTGCTAAACGCCACTTCTGCCAAAAATGAGCTACTGACATTGAGTGAATGCTTTAGGCACGTAGTATACGTTCAACAAACAGATTTGCATCAAATCATCTATATCCCAGCGCATTCAGAAATAACAGTTTGTTTGCAAAAGCTGCTAAACACCATTTGCCATTGACAGCGAAAGCGGCTATGTCCCCAGAACCACCATCAGAAGGCATGAATCGAATCATAATGTATGATTTCAATGCAGCAGCACGCTGATACGCCTGCTTTTATTCCGCTTTTGATTTCGATTTTAAAAGACGGAGTTATATATATATATGTGTGTGTGTGTGTGTACACAAGTGACCATTTTGACTAAATATATAGTTTTTGTTATCATTTTTATTAACTATAAATTTAAATGTGTTTATTTTGTACAAATATTTCCCCTATTTAATGTATATAATGTAATATATTTTCAAGGAAAAGAGATCATGATAGAAGTAAATGGTTGGAGATATTATCCATGAAAAATAGTTTGAATCGTTACACTGAGTATACATGCAATTATTTACTTGAAAGATTATGTTCTTAACAAATTAGTCAAAATTATCGGTATTATAAAAAAGCTACATGTGTAAATTTGTATTTAAATGTAATAATGCTGAGTTATGTTATGAGCTCTAAGATAAACATTTGCTATATCAGCAACATTATGAAAGTTGCTCTAGAAAAAATGTGATGTTCATGAATTTAGTTGATAATTAATTTCAGGTAAAGGTAAAAGAAAAGGTAAAAGAAAAATACTGCATAAAATCAAAACACACAAACTGATTCACAATCATCACGTGCTCTATATTACAATAATTCTCACCTATAATGTGAAGTTATCTTACATTTTTAAATGAATTTATTGGTTCATTTCTGTAGTGCAGGGTTTTTCAAAGTCTAAGACAGTGGGCCTCCCTTTTGACACAACTTATCCGTTGGCGCCCCCCTCCTCCCAAACGCACGCACGCACATACACACACACACACACACACACACATATATATATATATATATATATATATATATATATATATATTTTATATATATATATATATATATATATATATATATATATATATATATAATATATTTTATATATATATATTTATATATATATATATATATATATATATATATATATATATATATATATATATATATACATACAGTATATATAAAGACACAGACAGATGTCAGACTGTTAACTCTTATCATCATTTGCATGAAAGTGCAATCATTTACAAAGTAATAACAAGTATTTTAATATAACGTTTTTACAACTAGGATGATGGTTCAATATGAATAGAACAGATCCAAGAACTGTCCATCCCAGTCAAAACAGTCGAAGTTTAGAAGGTCTTATGCTGTCATTAGCCAAAATATCTTGACAAACCACACATAAAGGTCGTGGTTCAACAGCTGGTCCTGTCCACGTAAATCCTTAACTAAAATACTGATCATCATATCGTCGTCTTTTGGGTTTAAGCCCTGAACTTGAAGGCTTCGAATCGGGGGGTCTCAGAAACCGATCCATTGTTTTAGCAGGCATATACCTGTATTGGCGGGCTTGTCAAACAGAAGCGAATTCACAGCTATGGCCTTATGGGTAAAAAAGGTTTTCTTATTTTTGACGTATAATTTTTTTAGCTTTGTTTAATTAAAACATTTAAATATAATAAAAAATACATATAATAATTAAACTTAATAATTATATTTTTATTATATAATATTTTTTCCCGCACCTCCCCTGACACTTTGAAAACCCCTGCTGTAGTGTAATCCTGTGCTCTGTTTGTCTTTCAGTGTGACCGGCAAATGGAGGCAAGATACGGATTTGACTGTATCATCTCCCACACAGAAATGGACTGAGATACTTTTACTGCCACTTTTATCAACACGAGTTCAAAACTAAAGACACTGACACCTCCAAACAAACGGACATTAAAGTTTTCCTGTTTCACCACCATTTCACTTTGTTCCCCAAGAGCTGGAAAATCGACAACACCTCGCATCGTTTCCCCTCATTGAGACAGATTTGAATAAAGCTGATTTTGAGTGTATAGCACTACTTTCACACAGTGTTGAAAGAGATAAATAAACCTGTATCTGTTGTTTATATTATACATAAACACTTGCTTTGTGAAGTTTATTTCGAGAGGATCACATGCTTATGATTGACCACAGCTGGTCCTGCATTAGCTAACACATAATTCACCAATCAGATGAATCCTTACAATAATAAGTAGTTTCATACCTCAATCATCTTTGTTTTGAAGAATCCACCTCTATTCCTCCTCCCTTTTTCTAGATAGGGTTGCACGGCGGCCCAGTGGTTAACACTGTTGCCTCACAGCAAGAATGTCATTGGTTCAAATCCTTACCAAGCCAGTCGATGTTTTTGTAGAGTTAACAAGTTCTTATCGTGCTTTCGTGGGTTTCCCCCGGGTTCCTCCCACCTTCTAAAGCCATGCAACATGAGTGAACTAGCTAAACCAAATTGGCACCGGCATAGACGAGCTCCTAGGTAGCAGTATTTCTCTTCATAGCTATCCCTAATTTGTCATAAGCCACAAATAGGCAGGCGTGATCTACCTGAGCTCAAACCAAGCAGCAACCTCCTGCTCTCCCTTGTGTAGCTAATGCAATTCATCAGAATTCCGCTAGTCCTGGCGCCATATTGAGCAAATTTCTATTGAGCCCACTTTTCAAAATGGCCAACTTTACAGCAGAAAAAAAAGGTGTTTACAGCCTGGTACAAAGAATGATTTTGGTTCATATAGCTAATATTACCCTTCGTGATAACTGTGAGGGGGGTACATTTTTTCAGAACTCATCTGTTTCCTTTATATTAGGTTTTATTAGGTCTGCATAATTAAGGGCGTGGCCACTTGATTGACAGTAAGGTCTCGTTGGTCGCCATCACTTCACCTCAGCTGATTCCGGCTGATTAGCTGCTGAACTCAGGATATACGTCGTATTTTTGTGTTGTTTTATGTGACAGTCAGTCACCTTTTGTAATTAATTCCTGCAATTATCAGATGATATGGCATGCTGTGTGCACTTAATTGTGCTCACAAACCATTTATGTGGCCTCCATTTCCCAGGTGAATGAAATTATATACTTATATACCATCTCTATCTAGGGCTGTGCAATTAATCGAAAATCTGATTTCGATTATGGCTTCTAGCGATTATGAAAAAACATTAATCGAGATAAACGATTATTCCATTATTTACCGCCCCCTTTCCAGTTGTCCTCACTTGTTGCTCTTAAAAGCGCAAAGGACCGCATGCTTATGTATGTGCGGCGTGCACAGTCAGAAGCATGCGGTCTGCACTTGGTCTCATTCGCACATTGTGATGAGCAGAGAGCACACACATCTAAAGTCATTAATGCGAGCGCTTTAATGTTCAAATAGGTGTCAAAACGCGGTGTTTAGTGATTATTCATATTAACCCTCATTTTGTAATAAACAAACGAGTTGAGGATCAAAAGACACGTGAAAGCAAAACTATTAAATTGACAGAGCACAGCTGCTGCCTGTTTTATCATGATTAATAAAACAACGAGAAAATCCCTCTTTGCTCTTGACTGAAGACTTCTGTAGCTAAAGTGATTTTCTTACAGTGAAGATGCTAAAAGCACAGTTTGTTTCATATTTTTATTTTATTGTATTTATTTCTCTTTCCTTTGCAGGGAGGAAAATAATATATGCAGTTGAAGTCAGAATTATTAGCCCTTCTGAATATTAGCAACCCTTTTCCCCCCAATTTCTGTTTAATGGAAAGAAGATTTCTGAACATAATAGTTTTAATCATTCATTTCTAATAACCGATTAATTTTATCTTTGCTATGATGACAGCTCATAATATTTTAGTAGATATTTTCTTAAATACAAACATTTAAATTCAAAGTGTGATTCAAAAGCTTAATTAGGGTAATTAGGCAAGTCATTATATAACTAGATTCCTCTGCAGACAATCAAAAGTATATATTGCCTAAAGGGGCTAATAATATTGACCTTAAAAGAGGTTTCAAAATATTAAAATTTGCTTTTATTCTAGCCAAAACAAAACAAATAAGCCTTTCTCCAGAAGAAAAATATTAGAGGAAATGCTGTTAAAATTCCTTGCTCTGTTAAACATCATTTGGGAAATATTTATTTTTAAAAAAATTCTCAGGAGCGCTAATAATTTTGACCATCTGATAATCGTTTGGAATAATCGTGATTACAATTATGACCAAAATAATCGTGATTATGATTTTTCCCAAAATCGAGCAGCCCTATCTCTATCAATGTCTGTTTTATTAAGGATCATTTATCATTAATATTTTTCTTTAGACCTGTAAAGCACTCCAGAATCTGACAGACTGATTAGCTGTGGGCTCTAGAACAGTCATCTGAAGCATTGTCATACAGTGTTATGCCTTGATTTCATCAGTAGTCTTGCATTTACTAACACAGACTATATCTGAAGTGTTTGAAAGTAATTTCCTCCTGTAGAAAAACATCATAAGAACAATGTTTAGTGGCTCAGTGTGGTACAGCAGGGTTTTTAAAAAGGCTAAACACCTTATTGATATAGTATACAACCAAGCACATGTGGTCAGAACACAAACGAGTCGCAGGCTATGAAGTATTAAGCGTTTCTTCCAAGAAAAGCCTGTCTAAGCAAAATGCTAGCGGGCGTCTGTAGCTCCGCCTCTTTGCCCTTGTTTGGTATTCCCTGGTCGGTGCAATGACGCGCGAACAAAATGGTGCCGGTTAACCCCACTTGTAGCTTCTTTTTGCGTTCTTCAGAAATCTATGGGTGACATCACGAATACTACATCTAGATCTTTCTACAGTTTATGGCTCAATCTCGCCTCGACCTGCTAACGGGAGGGAGCCAAGGACTAAAGGATCTTCTGAGCTCAGGGCTCTCTCCCAGGGACAGCATGCCAAACACACTTTATAATCAATCATCAGCGTAGTGTGAACTAATGAAATTATATTAATTAGTTTTATTATCATTGCACAACAACACTAGCATACAAACATGAAGAATACAGTACTGATTTCTTTTTTTACATTAATACTGAAGGAACAAATCACCAGAGAGTTAAACTTTTATATAAAAGAAAACAATTTCATACAATTGCATACATCCTTATAGCTTTTTAATTTGTAAGATCTTTTAGTTTTTCAATATACTGCTTAGGATCAGGGTGATGCGGTGGCGCAGTAGGTAGTGCTGTCGCCTCACAGTAAGAAGGTTGCTGGTTCGAGCCTCAGCTGGGTCAGTCGGCATTTCTGTGTGGAGTTTGTATGTTCTCCCTTTGTTCGTGTGGGTTTCCTCCGGGTGCTCCGGTTTCCCCCACAGTCCAAAGACATGCGGTACAGGTGAATTGGGTAAGCTAAAATGTCCGTAGCGTATGAGTGTGAATGAGTGTATATGGATGTTTCCCCGTTAAGGGTTGCAGGTGAAGGGCATCCGTTGCATAACGTACTTCATAAGTTGGCGGTTAATTTCGCTGCAATGACCCATAATAAATAAAGGGACTAAGTGAAATGAAAACGAAAGATTTTTTTACTTTAACGTTTTTTATTTTGCCAGCAAACATTGCTAGAAAAGTGTCCCAGAATGGTAAATAATGCAGAAAATAAGAGTAAGCTGTAAATATCATATGCTATCTTTTGACTAATTTTGATCAAGTGAAACGCTGAAATAATTGTTTGTTGATGTAATAAGATGCCACGTTGATTTATGCCATAAACCTGGTCATTTTCAGTAATCACTTTAATAAAATCAATAACCTTACTCATGCTTCTGTTTGATGTGGCGACGCGGTGGCGCAGTGGGTAGCACTTTCGCCTCACAGCAAGAAGGTCAGTTGGCATTGTGGAGTTGCATCTCCCCGTGTTTGCGTGGGTTTCCTCCGGGTGCTCCGGTTTCCCCCACAAGTGCAAAGACGTAGAGGTAAATTAGGTATGCTAAAATTGACATTGTATGTGTTCCTCAGTGATGGGTTGCAGCTGGAAGGGCATCCATGATTCAATAATTGAAACGATGTTGCTACTTGCTAGAAATGTTGGTCTGAGCATGCAGTTGGGTCCTGCCGCTTCACCCAACCCAACAGCAGATGGCATTGTCTGAGAAAACGATAGAAAAGTGCAGGTTTGAGCGTGTCTCCGGCTCTGCAGCTTCACACTACTCATAGATATTTAGTGTATATCTATGAAATACAGTAAGTGAGGTTTGCTCTATATATGCTAAGCTAACGTTATAGCTAAGCCAAAAGTGCTCCGTCACTGCCAGACCTGAATATTGGTTAAATTAATTAAAAATGGTTTAAAACAATCAACTGTTTATCTATGCGAGATATAAAATAAGTCAATTTAAAGTGATATGCCCATCTAAAATGAAAGAGGATTGTTTCTAAAATAACTTAAGCTCCGATCCCCATGTTCGGCTATTTTATTTACTTTGGGAAACCAAAGATGCTTCCTGTGAAACCTATTTTCAACACCAGGTTGTGCTATAACTCAACACAACTTTAGTTTTGGCTTTTAAACAGGGTTATTTTTGTTTGCTATGTGGAAGAAGTTACGAGCTAGCTCAACCGTTTGTTTGCTAACATTTCCAAACTGCCATCGAAACAATCCGTTAAAAGCCAATCAATAATCCTGTGAACACTGAATGTTGAAACCTGTTTACGTCAAACGCCGATATATTTAATGCGTCTAAAAATCATTGAATATGAGCGCATGTTTTGGCTGAAGTGCTCAAACAGTTTATCTGAGTGATGCAAGACAGAAACGTGAAATATCGACGGTCAAACGCAGGTCAGAGAACGCCTTTATTGAAGCACTGGAAACTTTCTTTCGGCTTTGTGTCCTTTACTGATTTACTTGAAAACTAGGACAGAAGACTTTGTATGAAAGCATTTTTTAATGGATTGTTTTCTTTCTTTTTATTAAAGGTATGCATAAAGTTGCATGCAGAATTACTAGCTCTCTTTATAATTGTTATACATTTCCCCGAGGATATGTAAAGAAGTATTTTTCAACACATTTCTAAACATAATAGCCTACTTTTAATAGCTAATTTCTTTTATCTTTGCCACAATTATAATATTCGTTTAATAATAAGAACATAAGCTTATAACATTTTATTAGATATATATATATATAACGATTGTTCTGTAGGACTCAAGGACTCTGTAGATTGCTTAAGGGGGCTAATAATAATATTGACCTTGGTTATTAATAAATAAGACTTTTTTCTAGAAAATACGGAAATACTGCGAAAATTTCCTTGCTCCATTAAACATCACTTGGGAAGTATTTGAAAAAGAATCAATATTTCACAGGAGAGCTAATAATTTTGTCCTCAACTTTATACTATTGTTATTGATTTAGAAATGTAGAGCTGTAAAATTAAGCTATTGATTTAAACTAATTTAATTTCAAACTTTTCTGTGTTGACAAATCCATAATTTGCACATATAAATGCATAAGGTTTTATGTTTGTGGGTTTATTAACATTTAATAATAGAAATGATAGATTTTATATTGAGATTTATATAGAAACTATTATTGAAAAAAAAACTAATAGTCAAGACTATTAGAAAGTTTAATTCAGTATTTTAGTTCTTATACTGACCTAAAAAAAAATCTAATAGAAATTATTTTGCAAAAATGTAACAACAATACTTAATAAGTCACTAAAACTTTAATACAAATGTAGCTATTGGAGGCTATTAATTAAAGTAATTAAACAAATATTTAAAAAAAATCTAAATCTTAATATAATTAAAATTGTAATATTACTATTACATAAATACTATTTACAGTGCATCTGGAAAGTATTCATTGCGCTTTACTTTTTCCACATTTTGTTATAATACAGCCTTTTTCCAAAATGGATTAAATTAATTTACTTCCTCAACATTCTACACTCAATACCCCATAATGACAATGTGAAAAAGAGTTTTTGAAATTTTTGCAAATTTATTAAAAATAAAAAAGCTGTAAAATCACATGTACATCAGTATTCACAGCCTTTGCTGTGAAGCTCTAAATTGAGCTCAGGTACATTCAGTTTCCACTGATCATTCTTGAGATGTTTCAGCAGCTTCATTGGAGATCACCTGTGGTAAATTCAGTTGATAGGACATGATTTGAAAAGGCATACACCTGTCTATATAAGCTCCCAGGGTTGACAGTGCATGTCAAAGCACAAACCAAGCATGAAGACAAAGGAATTGTCTGTTGACCTCAGAGTCTGCTGATTGTCTCAAGGCACAAGGCTGGGGAAGGTTACAGAAACATTTCTGCTGCTCTGAAAGTTCCAATGAGCACAGCGGCCTCCATCATCTATAAGTGGAAGATGTTTGGAACCACCAGGACTCTTCCTAGAGCTGGCCGGCCATCTAAGCTGAGTAATCAGGGGAGAAAGGCTTTAGTCAGGGAGGTGACCAATATGACCTGTATGGTAGAGTGGCCAGACGGAAGTCTCTCCCCACCTGGAATTTGCCAAAAGGCATCTGAAGGACTCTCAGACCATATAGAAACCCAATTCTCTGGTCTGATGAGACTAAAATTAAACTCTTTGAAGTGAATGCCAGACGTTACGTTTGGAGAAAACCAAGCACCGCTCATCACCAGGCTAATAGCATCCCTACAGTGAAGCATGGTGGTGGCAGCATCATGCTGTGGGGATGTTTTTCAGCAGCAGGAACTGGAAGACTAATCAGGATGTAGGGAAAGATGAATGCAGCAATGTGCAGAGACATCCTTAATGAAAACCTGCTTCAGAGTGCTCTTGACCTCAGACTGGGGCGACGATTCATCTTCCAGCAGGACAATGACACAAAGCACACTGCCAAAATATCAATGGAGTGGCTTCACAACAACTCGGTGAATGTCCTTGAGTGGCCTAGCCAGAACCCAGACCTAAATCCTATTGAACATCTCTGGAGAGATCTGAAAATGGCTGTACATCGTCACTTCCCATCCAACCTGATAGAGCTTGAGAGGTACTGCAAAGAGGAATGGGCAAAAATCTCCAAAGACAGGTGTGCCAAGCTTGTGGCATCATATTCAAAAAAGACTTGAGGCTGTAACTGCTGCCAAAGGTGCATCAACAAAGTATTGGCTGTGAATACTGATGTACATTTTTTATTTGTAATAAATTTGTAACAAATTAAAAAACTTTTTTTCACATTGTCATTATCGGAGATTGTGTGTAGAATGTTGAAGAAATAGATGAATTTAATACATTTTTGAATAAGGCGGTAACATAAAAAATGTGGAAAAGTGAAGCGATGTGAAAACTGTATAAACACTGTATAAACAATAATATTAAAACAGTGTCAAGGCTGATAAAAATAGCATTCTTTTGTTTTGTTTTTATTTATTTGTTTTTATTAAATGGTTTTTAGAAAAGGTGATTTTTATACACTGAAAATTTTATTGGACTTACTAATTTTTTTTTTTAAAATAGGTGGTTTATATGGGCTGAATTTAAACAACTTAAATTTAATAATGTTCAACTTAAGTTCAGCCCATATAAATTGTTTACAATCACTTTACTAAGTGTACAAAGGCATAATAAACGTAAGTAAAGCATCTAATTTTTAAATATTAAAATAAAGGATCATATAAAGATGATCACGTTTAACATTATATTTCTGTTATGAATCCTCTAGTGATCATCTCTCATTCATTTCATCTAGTTCTTTTTTAGTTGTTTTTTTTGTGCCAGGGTGGAAAAACAGCTTTTGTTGTATGACATGATCTGTAAATAAAGCTTTGTATAGGAGCAGGATGTCACGTGTTCATGACACAATACGTCAATGAAAACAAGCCCAGTAGCAGCCTATTCATAGACACAATGTAAAAGAACATTTTATATACACTTGTTACAATGAGGCTTTGCCTTCAAGACATTAAATGAGAATTTGTGTTTTTTTTTTTCCATATGTCCTGCAATAAAAGCGGTTAGAAAGAAGCAACAGAGAAATCAGCAGATACTGTCAATGTCCTTGAGTACAATGTACTTGAGGAAGAAAAAAAAAATTGGATTTATGTGACAATTTTGACTGCTCAAGGCTCGAAATGAACCTTTTTTCAAAAATGTAGGCGCTCCAGACAAAATGTAATTGCACCTACTAAAAATTATGAGCACCTTAAATACATGTTTTATATCAACAGATTCTATTATATATTAACACTCTAATCACAACTAACAAATAAACAATAATCTGTATGCGCTCACCGGCCCTGCACGCACTGCTTGACGTGAATCAGATGAACTGAGTTAGCAATAATAACTGTGCTGTTCTCACGGGTGCTGTCTGATATTGCACAGATGATACTGACATATAACTTATTATTTGCATACGTCATCTCAATATATACTGGTCTTTTCATGAGCTGCAATATTAGTTTCATCTCTGTGAATGCATGCTCTTTAGCGATGGTGAACCCGATGTCAGACGCACAAGTGACAGCATCGTGCCTATTAAATGAAGGATTAAATAACTTTAAAACATCTCGTGGCTAAAATGTGTAGATTCAGTGGCAAACACTGTTACCTGAAAACTCCGTCCTACCGGCTTTACGGTGAATGCTTTACTCATTTTCATAGCGAACTTTAAACACTGGAAGTCTTTTATTCACTCTTGGAAAAGTGTAAATGCTAGATTGACGTTCATTACATGATCACTAATCAGATGTGTCATTATTTGTAACTTCAGGTGGTTTCTAAAACTAAATCTGTCAGTGTTGTTTTCATTGTCTCGTATCCAGACCTTTACGTTTTCACGGCTGTAGCTCCCTGTCATTGGAACTGAGTGATTGACAGCTGATATTAACCAATCCATTCGCGTTTTGTTCTAGAGCAGAGGCAGTCACTGTGCTAGGGGCAGTCATTAAGGGCTTTGTTTACTGCAGCAAATTGACATGTCAACTGTTTTAAACCATTCCTGAGCGCTGCATTTGGGGTTTTTAGGTGCAAAGATGCTTAATGCGTGAAGGCCTCCTAACGCATGTGGTGAACATTTTGCTGTGAAAACTGGTCGCACAACATCAATTTTATGCACGCACAAATGCTCCCAAACATATGTTGAGATCGCATAGATAAAATTTCGGGCCCGTATGCGACCAAAACGGTCGCAATTTCGAGCCCTGCTGCTGTGTTAGACATTTTATTGTTTTTTTTTCGGTAATTTACAGGCAGCACTGTTACCGCAACTGCCCCTTTACAGTAACTTACCTGTAATTGTGGTGTACAGTAGCAGGGCTCTACCACAATAAAATTTTTTTACAGTATAATAGCCTTACCTCAACTTCTTTTTTATGATAAAAAGACTGTTTCACAGAAGCAGAACCCTACCGCAAAAAAAGTAATAATAATAAATTACAGCAAAAAAGCCTTACCGCAACTCTTTATGGCAAAAAAAAAATCATGTTTTACAGTAGCAGGGCTCTACCGCAATTTAATATTTTTTTACAATATAATAGCCTTACCGCAACTTCCTTTTATAAAAAAAGACCATGTGCTTTACGGTAGCAGGGCCCTACTGCAATTTAATTTTTAAAAAAAGTTAAATCGCCTTACCGCAACTTCTTTTTATGGTAAAAAGACCAGGTGTTTTACAGTAGCAGGGCCCTACCTTTTGGCGCAGTAGGTAGTGCTGTCGCCTCACAGCAAGAAGGTCACTGGTTCGATACTCAGAGTCCAAAGACATATGGTACAGGTGAATTGGGTGTGCTAAATTGTCCGTAGTGTATTAGTGTGTGTGTGTGTGTGTGTGGATGTTTCTCAGAGATGGGTTGCAGCTGGAAGGGCATCCGCTGCGTAAAAAATGTGCTGGATAAGTTGGCGGTTCATTCTGCTGTGGCGACCCCGGATTAATAAAGGGACTAAGCCGACAAGAAAATGAATGAATGAATGAATAATAGCCTTACCGCAACTTCTGGTAACCATATAATAAATATGGTAAAAAGATCATGTGTTTTACAGTAGCAGGGCCCTACCGCAATAAAAAAGAAATACAGTAAAATAACCTTAACGCAACTCCTTTTTGGCAAAAAAGACCATGTGTTTTAAAGTAGCAGAGCCCTACCATAATGTAACTTTTCTTTTACATTAAAATAGCCTTACCGCAACTTCTTTTTATGGTGAAAAGACCATGTGTTTTGTGGTTTACAGCAGCTGGGCCCTACCACAATTTTATTTTTTTTAGGTAAAATAACCTAAACACATTTTTTTATAGTAAAAGAACCATGTGTTTTACAGTAGGAGGGCCCTTTAGAAATCAAGTTTTTTTTTTTTTTTTTTTTTTACAATAAAATAGCCTTACCGCAACTTCTTTTTAAGGCAAAAGACCATGTGTTTTACAATAATAGAGCCTTACTGCAATTGAATTTTTTACAGTACAATAACCTAACCGCTTCTTCCTTTTATGATAAAAAGACCATGTGTTTTACAGTAGCAGGACCCTACCGCAGTTTCTTTTTTTTCAAAGTCTTTTATGGTAAGTAAAAGAACATGGACCATTTTTACACTAGTTTTACTGTAATTTATTTACATTTTACACTAGCAGTACAAAACCCTTTTTTAGTATTTACTGTCCAATTTAATACATTTCCAAAACAATTTTGTAATCAAGTAGCAGTACTTGATTACAGTAAAATACAGCAATACCCCAAATATGAACTACAAAGTGAACTGTAAAGTATTATTTTTCAGGGTGATTTTGTAGTAACTAACTGAAAAATTGAGGCAAATAGTAACTGTGCTCTGGGGCCTACTTAAAGGGATACTCCACACAAAAATGGAAACTTACAACATATTTAATAACTATTTATCCCCCACAAGTGGTTCCATAAATTTCTTCTTTCTGTTGAACACAAGAGAAGATATTTTGAAGAATGCTGGAAAATTGTAACCATTGACGCCAATTGTATTTGGTTTTCCAACCATGGTGTTTAAAGCTTTCTTCATAATATCCTCTTAATAGAAAAGTTTTAAGAGTCCTATGATGATTACTTTGATTAAACACACACAAAAAAACATACCTTTGGATTTACTCAATGTGGGTGAAAAAAATGTATATGCGCCGAATGTAAAAGAACGAATTAAACAGAGTAATGTTCAACTTAGTTTGTTTAAATTGTTTGCAACCACTTACCTTCATAAAAATGAGTAAATTCAATTAATCATTTTCTTCAGCGTACAATCTGTACAATCCGTACAACTGTATTAGATGAGCATGTAAAAGTTCACCCAATCAAAAACACATGCTAAAAAAATTGTGCTTTGTAAAAGTTGAACTCGTGCCTGAGCAAATGTAATAATGAAACTTGGCCTGGCAGACAGCAAAAACATAATTCAGATAACGCTGACGTTCAAATATAAAGTGTTAGCGACTGATAAGATAAAACCATTAAAGACATCTGTGAACTTTGAGCACTTTCCAAACCTTGCAGCAAGAGCAGACAGACTCGGAACAACTTTTTATTTCATGTTAATGTAGATATAAACAAATATAAAACATACAAGCGATGATGATGATAATAATAATAAAATGATATGTGCAACATTCATATGCTATACACGCAAACAACTTCTTATAAAGTCACAAAATCATTACCAAAAGTAGAACCGGACTAGATCACTGGTGTCAGACTCTGCAGCTCTGCAGTTTAGTTCCAACCCTAATTAAACACACCTGATCAAACTAATTGAATGCTGTAGGCTTGTTTGATACCTACAGGTAAGTGTGTTGGAGCAGGGTTGGAACTAAACTGTGCAGGGCTGCGGCCCTCCAGGAATTGAGTTTGACACCCCTGGACTAGATAATAATATTCATGTAGATTTCTTGGAGCTCTATAAGCATTATAAGTGGTTAAGAAATATCATTGGGGAAAATAAAAACTTCAGTAGTTTAAATTTGTGTTGTTTTTTTGTCTAAATGTTTGCTTTTGACAGCAATTTAATGCAGATTTGTTGATACAATGATGTCTTAAATGTTAAAATAATGTGTTGAACTTCATTAGTTTATGAAATATAGTTGAAGTCTAAATTATTCGCCCTCCTGTGAATTATTATTTTATTTTACTATTTACAAATATTTTCCAAGTGCTGTTTAACAAAGCAGGGAATTTTCACAGTATTTCACTATAATACTCCTTCCTCTAGAGAAAGTCTTATTTCTTCCACGCTGGCTTTTTAAATCATTTCTATTTTGTCAATATTATTAAGAAAAATGTATTTGTTTTGATTGTTTACAGAACAAACCACTGTTGTCAATGCTGTAAAAATGCTTACTGTCACTCAATATGTTTAGTTAAATCAAATGAAGCGTTCGAGTCATCTCAACTCAGATTAGTCAAACTGACTTAAAATATTAAGTTAAACCTTTTAGAACAAAAAGAAACCTGATTAACTTATTAAAATAACTTTAAGTAACATTCATTCAGGCAGCATGGTGGCGCAGTGGGTAGTGCTCTCGCCTCACAGCAAGAAGGTCGCTGGTTCGAGCCCCTGCTGAGTCTGTGTGCATTTCTGTGTGGAGTTTCCCCCACAATCCAAACACATGCGCTATAGGGGAACTGAATAAACTAAATAGTCCGTAGTGTATGGGTGTTTCCCGGTGGTTACACAGTGGATGCCCTTCCAGTACTGGGAAACACCCATACGCCCATACCCATTCACTCATACACTACGGCCAATTTAGTTTATTTAATTCACCTATAGCGCATGTGTTTGGACTGTGGGGGAAACCGGAACACCCGGAGGAAACACAGGGAGAACATGCAAACTCCACACAGTAATGCCAACTGGAACAGCCGGGACTCGAACCAGCGGCCTTCTTGCAGGGATTTGACAGTGCTAACCACTGAGACACTGTTCAGTTTAAGTAACAAAAACGTTTGTTATGACTTTTTGTCGTATTATTATTTTTTTTTACAGTGAACCTAACTTGCCAAGTTAACATAATTAAGTCTTTAAACGCACTTTAAGGGGAATACTGGTATCTTATATTGAAATATGGACTGTCATCATGGCAAAGACAAAAAAATAGTTAATAAAACTGTTAAAAATGTGTTAGACTTCAGCTTTATATGTTATATATTTTTGTCAGAATCTTTAAAAAGTGTTTTCAATATGTCTTCAAATGCGGTGTCGCGGAGGAAAGTAAAGAGCGGCGGAGTTTGTCGTGGATGAAAGTGAAGAGGGTTGGGGAGTCGCAGAAGAAAGTAAAAGTGAACAGCGGACGGGGGAGGAGGGCGGTTGGGGAGAGGGATAGGCAAAATGAGGTGCCGGATCAGATTTCAGTGGTGCCGGATCCGACGTGTTCCAGCACAAATTAAGCCCTGGTGACATGAATTAATGGTATCATGACAACTCTAGTTGAGTGAACTCAAAAATGTCCTGAAGTTTGTTTTAAGTTAAAATTTTAAGTTGAGAACTTTTACAGTAATTTATTTGTGTCTTCTTCTGTCTTGTGATGATAGTGAATGTATACAATATATATTATTAGCCTCCCTGTTTAGTTTTTTTTTTCCCAATTTCTGTTTAACGGAGCTAGATTTTTTTAAATACATTTGTAGATACAGTAGTTTTAATAACTCAATTCTAATAGCTGATTTATTTTATCTTTGCCATGATGTCTTGCTTCAATGAACCTAAACGAGCACATGTCACTCCGCTGCTAGTCCGTTTGCACTGGCTGCCAGTTGCTGCTCGCATCAAATTCAAAGCTCTGATGTTTGCCTACAAAGTGACTTCTGGCCTTGCTCCTTCTTATCTGCTCTCGCTACTGCAGATCTATGTGCCCTCCAGAAACTTGCGTTCTGTGAATGAACTTCGCCTCGTGGTTCCATCCCAAAGAGGGAAGAAATCAATTTCGCGAACGCTCACGCTCAATCTGCCCAATTGGTGGAATGAACTCCCTAACTGCATCAGAACAGCAGAGTCACTCGCTACTTTCAAGTAACGACTAAAAACCCAACTATTTAGTCTCCACTACACTTCCTAATCTGCAATTGCCTCTCTGAATATCACACTAACTGTACCAAAAATAAAATAAAAATAAAAAATAAATACTAATACTACTAATACTTCCCTTCTTAGACTTTACAGACCTGAAACTTGCCTATAGCACTTATTCATTGTTGCTCTTGGTTGTGTAAATTGCTTCCTTGTCCTCATTTGTAAGTCGCTTTGGATAAAAGCATCTGCTAAATGACTATATGTAAATGTAAATGTCAATACATAATAATTAACTAGATATTTTTTCTAGACACTAGTATTTAGCTTAAAGTGACATTTAAAGGCTTAACTAGGTTAACTAGGCAGGCTAGGGTAATTGGGCATGTTATTGTATAACAGTGGTTTGTTCAGTAGACAATCAAAAACAAATATTGCTAATGGGGGCTAATAATATTGACCTTAAAATGGTTTAAAAAAAAAAAAACAGTTTTTATTTTAGCCGAAATACAACAATAAGACTTTCATCAGAAGAAAAAATATTACAGGAAATACTGTAAGAAAATTCTGTTAAGCATAATTTGGGAAATATTCAAATATGACAAAAAACAAACAAACAAAACATTCACCGGAGGGCTTATCATTTTGACTTCAACTGTATATATCCTGCCAAAATACTTAACATGGATCTGGAACATTAAGAATAACTGCACTTTTACAAATATTGTCAAATACATGAGCCCCAGTCTTCACATTCAGCGTAAAAGTCAGTGTGTGAGCTCAGTCCGCATTTATTTTCAGGACGTCTGGTTTTCGGTGACTAAACCAGAGTCACAGAGAGTCTCTGTTCCACATAGATGGAAAAAAGGAGACATCATTCATATTCACTAAATATAGTGTCCATAAAAAATATTGCAGCATTAGCAACTCACAGTAGACAGCAGGTTCTGTTGTACATGCGTTATATGAATGATTGTTAACAGGTTCATATGAAATAGAAATGCTTACTCCATAAACACTGTACAAAAGGGGAGGACAAAATTAGTATTTTTCCATAAATAAGATAGTTTCCAAGAAAAGAAAGAGGGGAGAGTTAAAAAAGTAAAGAAAAAGTAGTAAGTAAAATACAGTATATCTGCTTCAATAAACATCTATGGATAAATTCATAAATTGGACAAATATTTCTAAAAAATAGGCACTTTAAAGGATAAAAAAGTGACAATCTCTCACCATATGGAACAATATGATTTTTTTGCGATATATCTTGTATATATGTACCAATATGACATTTTATATCAGTGAAATCCAAAGATGAACTTAATATAATACTAATAAGAATATCCTAATACTTTCCAACAGCAATGAACTCATTTAGCGTTACAGTGGTTGTATCCAACATCTATTACACAATAATTCTGAGACACTGCTGCAGAGCCACTTGAGCTCTCGCTTCTCCTCCTATAAGCTGTTTTAATTCGTACACCCACCCCACCCCTAAAGCCTGGTTTATACTTCTGCATCAAGTGACCGGCGTAACACACGGCGCATGCAACGCGCGTAGCTGTGCATTTATATTTCTGCGCGCTGTCTCTGCTGGACTGCATTAACACTTCTGAAACACTAGTTGGCAGTGAGGTGTTAATGTGTCTCTGTATCGAGTTTCTTCGCCGGTGTTTTGTTTTTTCTGAACACTTCCTGAATGTACAAGTGGCTCAAACTCGCTCATTCTGAGGCAGGAACCGGCGGACGTGCAACAACTTTAACTATGAGGTAAACCCAAAACAAAACTTTCCATCCAGAGCTCCTTCACGGGACTCCACACTTGTAAACAATCGCTTCATCGGGCTCTCAGTCCCGCCCTGACTCGTCAGCGCTACCAAGCCGACCAATCACAGAGCTTGCACTATGCGTCGTTGTGACGTGTAGGTACATTTTTTGAGAGGTGCACGTCAGCGACGCCGACGGCCTAGGCATAGGGCTATGCGTCTGGGCGGGACCGAGAGCCGCGCGAGCGCGATTGTTTACAAATGTGGAGTCCAGTGAAGGAGCTCCAGATGGAAAGTTTTGCTTTGTGTTTACCTTATGGTTTACGTTGTTGCATGTCCGCCGGTTCCTGCCTCAAAATGAGCGAGTTTGAGCCACTTGTACATTCAGGAAACATTCAGAAAATACAAAATACCAGCGAAGAAACTCGACACAGAGAAAAATTAACACCTCACTGCAACTAGCGTTTCGTAGGTTTTATTGCAGAGCAACTAGCAGTGGGTTACGTCGATCACTTGACGCAGAAGTATAATCCAGGCTTAACCCCAACACCCAGTGACATCACTCTTAGAAGAAGTGCAAGGAAGGAGGAGCTAGAGCTCAAGCTCCTCCTTGCTAGAGCTCAGCTCTGCAGTGAGCATCACACCTATTACACAATAATTCTTGCCTATCCAGTGTTGAAATAATTGGCTTTATGTCGACCCCTAATCTTTGTTGGCGCTCTGAACTTAACTCGAAGGTTACAGAATTGAGTAAAATGAAATAATCTTAAGAACAACAAAACTGTGGCAGAAGATGACTGACTGCACTTAAAGATTGCTGCTTCGGTATATGTTTATGGGAGACATAATATTGTCATATAAAGAAATGTAGTGCTGTCAAAGGATTAATCGCAATTAATCACATCTAAAACAAGTATATATTTGAGAAAATGTTTATTTTTATTTATAATCACATCATATATACATGTATATATTTACATGTATATACACACATACACATATGTATATACATGTACACATTCACGTATATACTGTACATATACTCACACACACGTATATATTCGAGAAAATGTTTATTTATATTTATATTTTTTATAATTTTATAATACAAAATACTCATAAATATAAATGTAAATATTTTGTCTTAATTTTTTATGTATTTTATTATTTTTTAAATGTATATATACACAATATGTATACACCGTGAGTAAACACACATTATCTACATATAAACTCTTATTTTGGATATGATTAATCATTTGACAGCACTAATAAAAATATGTGAAGATTTTAATTAATATCTCTTGATTAAACCTCATTGATGACCACTGATAAATTGCGACTATTTTGAATTACATAAGGTTCCTCTTACAGCATCTTTAATATAATTTAATTCAAATATAATCAGTTGAACAGACTTTTAGTTTCTTTTAATAGTTAAAAACATTCATTTAGTTGTTGTAGCGTAAAACAAGATGAAAGGCCATTTAAATGTAAGCGCCGTCAGGAGCAGCAGCTGAGTGCTGAAACTCCATTGAAAATACTGTGGTACAACAAATGTCCATATTTTAAAGACATGGTATGGAATAATGTCATTTAATGCAGTGCTTTTTGTCCGGTCAGAGACCCTCCTTATATCATATCTCAATCAGGCAGCGAAGATCATTGATTTTAAGCTTATCAGATCTTAAACGCTGCGCTTTTACAACAGCATGACAGAAAAATTTAAAGATACATGTGCCTCGGTTAGCTAGTGGTGCTTATTGCTATGAGAGCTAATAATGTAGCAAATTAGCAGGAATTTGTGGAGTTTAGTATGTGAAACATTGAAATAAAGTAGTATTTAATAAAAATCTATGATGCTATGCAGGGTTTTAGCAGAGGTGTGTGGATATAATAGTTCATTATATTCACACGGAGCATCAACATCAATGCTTCCCATTTACATTGAATGAGTGACGTCAAGCATTGCTGAACTGAATTCTGGACCCATCTACGCTACTTTTGGGCGTTGCTCGCTGCAGAAGTTGGGAATTTCTCCAAGTTTCAAGCACCAACAGAAGCATCAGCTAATCAGACCACTTTCATGCAAATACACCAGCTCAGACAGTCGCCGATTGTGAACTAATTTCATTGGCTGACGATGCTATGATGATTGCGTCAGCCCAAACTTCAGACATGACCTTCGTCAAGCGTTGACGTTGAAGCCCCGTGTGAATCGGATGTTATCAAGGCAACCTAAACCTAACACCATAGGAAATTAACTTCCAATAAAATTATAATATTATTAATAAGAATAATAGTCAATGTAATACAATACAGTATACAGCAAAGGGCCTGTCCACACGAACACAGGTATTTTCAAGACCACACTTTTTTTTTTCTACACGGTTTCTTTGTTCTTCACAAGAAACAAGAGCATCGTCTGACTGAAACCGAAACTTTCTGAAAACCTTGGCCAGGGTGAAGATTTTCCAAAACTCTGAGTACAGTATGGTCGTGTGGACGCTGCAACTAGAGTTTTTACCTCATGACCTCAGCATGCTTGCTGTTTTCTCCTTTCTGATTGGCCGACACGGCTGGGTTTACATCAAACACAGAAGACATGAATGAGGTAATTCCGCACTTTTTCATAGCAAGCATGTTGCATATTTCACATTGTTCATGTCGCAGGATGGTAATCTGCCTCTGTTCTCACGTTTGCGTTGACTTGTATGCAGGTTACTCGTGGAAATACTTAATTTTGCTGAACACTTTGGTGCAAGCATTAAAGTGTCATTATCGGCCCCTGTTGGTTCGGCGTGCCCTTAATATGCATCAAAGTGTGTTTTTGCATTTTCATGTGGACAATTATTATTATTTTAAATAAAAATGGAGAAAAAATATGAAAATTCCCATGTATGTATGCACATGACCTAAGAGATCACTTCAAATTCAGCTTTTTTGAATTTTACAAATAACAGTTTGAGTAAAATGTAATGATGTTTTTTCTTCTGTAATGTACTGATCACATTTCTTCCAAATCTAAAACAAATATTGTGCAATTTAGAGAAAAAATTTAGATGTTTAAATGTAAACTAATGTGTAAATACTTGTTTAATTTTAAATCAAACACAGTGTTTTAACTTCAGAGGAGTTCAATTACAAAAAAATGTAATTACTTTTATGCTGTGTTCACACTATTTACGCGTAAATAGACGCATCAACATTTTGAGTTTACTTGCTTCATTTATTTGTCAAATTCTCTTCACAATAGACATAGATTTGCTTCTGTCTGCCCGGTGACTCTAGCTTTGTTGCTAAATGGCTTACATGGATTTTATTGAAAGAATAGCTGTGTTTATGTGCTTTATGAAGGCTGAAAAACAGCGTAGATTTGTTTGGCGTCGTGTCTGAGTCCACTAGATCAGTGGTTCTCAAACTGTGGTACGTGTACCACTAGTGGTACGCGGGCTTCCCTCTAGTGGTACGCGGAGGAATGAAAAATGTCATGTACATGCTACATATATTTCAAAATGTATTAAAAATTATGTTTATAATGTGCCATATATGACATATAGCCTATTTCAGAGGTAATCTGCCACGTTTGTTTTACTGTGCAGAGTTATAGCTGCTTTACTGGGCCTACTGCGCTACTGTATTTCAATACTGCACATTTAGGTGGTACTTGGAGAGACAATTTTTTTCTGAGGTGGTACTTAATGAAAAATTTTTGAGAACCACTGCACTAGATCCTTTCATAGCTGTGTGAGCTCATAAACTCCTCCAGAAACTATACCTGGATGATGGAGGCTTTCAGCGGTGCTTCAAACTGAGCTGAGCCCAGTTTAATGAGCTTTTGTCCGCGTCAGCAGCAGGATTTCCCCTCAAGACACCAACAACAGGCACTATGTCATAATTACGCCCCTACAAGAGCAAGCTCCTGATTGGCTACCGCAGAGCGAATATCCGGTGAAGTTCAGATTTTCCAACACAAGCGATTCACGTTTTAAGCGTGTCAAACGCACTAAAAGCTTAACTTGCTCCACTCCATTCGCCGAATTGTGTCATACGCGCCGCCTCATTCGCACGAATAGCGTCGCAAGATGTGTATTCGCGTCTTTGCATTGACTTAACATGCAAATCACTCACGCTTGATGCTTCATCCACATCTGTTGTGAACGCAGCATTAGAAAAGGAACTCTTTTGAGGTTAACATTTTTTTACAAATCTATTTTTTTTCAAATTGAAATTAAGAAGAAATGCTTAATTTTACTCAAACCTATAACTAATAGAAACCGAGGAATTGCAAGTGTTTTCTATTTTTCATAGCTGATAAGTATATATGTATGTATGTATGTATATATGTATGTAAATATATATATATATATATATATATATATATATATATATATATATATATGTATACACACACACATATACATATATATATACATATATATATATATATATATATATATATATATATATATATATATAAATATATATGTATGTATGTATGTATATATATATGTATGTGTGTATATATATGTATGTGTGTGTATATACACACGCACACACACACACATACATATATATACATACATACATACATATATATATATATATATATACATATATATACATATATATATATATATATATATATATAAATATATATGTATGTATGTATGTATATATATATGTATGTGTGTATATATATGTATGTGTGTGTATATACACACGCACACACACACACATACATATATATACATACATACATACATATATATATATATATATACATATATATACATATATATATATATATATATATATATATATATATATAAATATATATGTATGTATGTATGTATATATATATGTATGTGTGTATATATATGTATGTGTGTGTATATACACACGCACACACACACACATACATATATATACATACATACATACATATATATATATATATATACATATATATACATATATATATATATATATACGTATATATACATATATATACGTATATATACATATATATACGTATATATATACACATATATATATATATATATATATATATATATATATATATATATATATACATACATATATATATATATATATATATATATATATATATATATATATATATATATATATATATATATATATATATATATATATATCCATACATACATACATGAGGGGAAACCAGAGCACCAGGAGGATATATATATATATATATATATATATATATATATATATACGTACATACACATACATACATACATACATACATACATACATACATATATAAGGTAAAATGTTTTGCTATCAACAAGCAATTAACTCCTGATTTTTTGCTTATTAATGGTCAGTAATGAAGTTGTTGGGTATATGTATTCAGTATAAAACATATCTTATACTAATAAAGAGCCAATATCTTGATAATAAGCAGGTAATAAACCTGTAGTTAATAGAGGGAACTGGTAGTTAAAATAAAGTGTTACTATATACAGTACATATTTAAAATAGTAAACTATCTAAATGACAATGTGAGAAAGACCTTTTTTGGCATCACTTCCACGTTCATACTTTTTCCTGGATTTCAAACTGCGCAAACTTCTGCTCTTCTCATTGGCTGTCTGTCCCAAGCCGCAGCAGAAGTTGGTAAATGTCAAGCGGTGGTTTTAAGTTTGTCCAGTTCCCCTTGAAGTTCGTCTTTGTGCTCTGATACAATGAAGACGGTGTCATTTGGTGTTAAGTGATCTGCACACTTGCTGTATATGAGCGTGCAGAAAAGCGAAAGGCGGTATAAACGCAGTCTGTAGAGAAGTATAAAATGCGGTATTCAGTGTTAGTGGATGCACCGTCAGTGCCAGTGTATAGACATGACAGCGGTTCTGGCTCATACAGGCCTGCTGATTGGATAATAGTTGTTTCTGTCCGTATCTGCGATCTGAAGGCTGGGTTTGCGTTCAACGTCTGCGTTTTCAGCGTTTTCCACATCCGGGCAGCGAGGAGGACGCTCCTTGAAGAAGTCCGAGATATATCTCACCTGTGACAGAAAGAGATTTACATTAGATTAGATTGATTATTTTGTGATTGTCAATTCTGTTAGTGGATTCAAAAGGTGAACAATAAGTTTAATCGGAAACAGAATCAAATGTTTCTTTACTGTTACTTTACATTATTAATGGATTTAGTTTACTTTAAATTATACATTTGCTGCATTTCATTCTTGAGGCAGCACAGTGTCTCAGTGGTTAGCACTGTCGCCTCACAGCAAGAAGGGGGGCAGGTTCGAGTCCCAGCTGGGTCAGTTGGCATTTCTGTGTGGAGTTTGCATGTTCTTCTCGTGTTGGCGTGGGTTTCCTCCGGGTGCTCCAGTGTCCCCTCATAATCCAAAGACATGCGGTACAGGTGAATTGGATTAACTAAATTGGCCATAGTGTAGGAGTGTGTGTGAATGAGTTTGTAAGGGTGTGCCCCAGTACTGGATTGTGGCTGGAAGGGCATCCGCAGTGTAAAACATATGCTGGAATGGTTCATTCCGCTGTGGCGACCCCTGATAAATAAAGAACTAAGCTGAAGAAAAATGAATGAACGAATGATGCATTTCATTCCAGTTTTAGAAAAAATGATGGAAAATTGTTTGAAATGTTCTAGAATGAGTCATACACACACACACACACACACACACACACACACACACACACACACACACACAGACAAATGTATATATACAACTTAAATTTGTTAATATGATATTATATTACATTCATTTATATTAGTCGTGGGCCGTTATCGATGTTAACGTGCTGCGTTAATGCGAGACTCTTATCGGGCGATAAAAAAGATGTCGCCGTTAACCTATTCTCAAAGTGAGGATGGGAGCCGAGTCTATTCTACGCAAGCTATGATGACTTTCACCTTAATTTTTTAGAGCGGATGTATACCTGACCAGTGAGCCATCTGACAAAACAGTGCCCTTCTGAATCAAATCAGCAGGATGCCCCTCTGGATATTTCACTTACTTTGAAGACACGACTGCCTACACTTACATACTTGCCTTAATAGACAATAATATAATTAAGGTGCTTAAGTGAAGTGCTTTCATGATAGAGTTTCCTGTAATTTTGGGTGGCAGTTTGGCAGTTTCATATTCACTCATGAACATTTCATTCGTGCCCCCGTGACAATCGGGGGTGTTAGACACAAATAAGGAGTAAGGACTGGTGAGAGTGTCATGGAATTCAATAACACACACCAACTGGAAAGAAAAAACTTCTGTGTGTGTGAGTGTGTGTGAGTGTGTGTGTGTGGTCCTTTACTGACAGCTGCGTGTGTGGATCTTGTCAAAAATATGGCGAAAGTCCTGCATGACAGTAAATGCTTTTCACTTTCCGTACTTGATGGAATATCCTGGATATCACAAAGTATTTTGCCAAAAAAGACAGGTAACCAAATTAAATTTTTTGGGGGCCTAGAGATGGGTTACACATAGCCGGACTAGATTGGGTCTACTCTTTACAGAGAGAGTGAAATTACGTCTATTACTTGTAGGTACCTAAACGTTATTGACTTGGCTTACATGATAGAGCATCATACATATCATAAGCTTTATTTTGCAACAACAACAAAAAAAAACTACATGCAACCAAATTTAAGGTTATTCGGGCTAAATTTGGGTTACACATAGCTGGACTAGATCTGCTTGATAGTTCACCTAGATGGTGAAATGACGGCTGTTGCTTGCTGGGTGATAGTTTGATTGTGGTGTTTACTTCAGTAATGCCACTAATATCTGCATACTACATGTGTCCTAATTCCATTTCTGTTTAGTTCAGTTATGACTTTAGTCGCATTAAAATAATCAAAAATCGCTGTTTGGAGCTTATGTAAGCCTTCATGTTTAACTGAATATACAGTTAGTAAACACAAGTACATCTTATTGAACATCGTTTATTTTCATCACCAGTTATCATAGTAGGACAGTTTCTCAAGCAGTTTGTGATGCATTTTGGAAACAGGAGATGAGCCCCTGGTCTAATGCGCCACCTGGCTTGAGAAACCCGATCTCAAAGACTTACATTTAGTCATTATTTGGGTAGCACACATTTTCTAAATGCCTTCGGCAGAATTCAAATGAGCCATTTTAATCTACAATAATCTAGATTAAATCCAAGATTACAGTGAGATTAATCTAAATTTAAAAAATGATCTATGCCCACCTATAATATCAATAAAGAACTTTTAAAGTTTTAGGCACTTGTGTAAAAATGCTGTAAAGGGATGTATGTATGAGGATAGTTTCAAAAATAATGCATGAATAGATTTTATTTATCATTTTACTTATATTAACTGATCGCACTTTGCATTTAAAACACTTAAGACATTTTTTTCTGGTAGCTTTACAGGTAGGCTTTTTAAAGCATCTTAGAGCTGTTGCCAAAATTCTTCTGGATTTAATTTGTTCTGTTTCTTCATGTCACTCTAGACAGACTGGATGATGATCAGATCAGATCTGTGTGTGTTCTCAGACAATAATTTTACAGTAGAATTGAAATTAATGACAAAAATAATGTAAATTGATATTTCAAATCAGAACAATTAAACCCCCTTTATTTTTTTTTTTTACATTTCTTTTAAATATTTCCCAAATTATGTTTAACAGAGCAAGGAAATGTTCACAATATGTCTGATAATATTTTTTCTTCTGGAGAAAGTCTTATTTATTTTATTTCGGCTAGAATAAAAAAAGTTTAAAAATTTTTACAAGCCATTTTACAGTCAAAACTATTTAAGCCCCTTTAAGCTAATTTTTTTTGATAGTCTACTGAACAAACCATCGTATTACAATAACTTGACTTATTATCCTAACATGCCTAGTTAACATAATTAAGCCTTTAAATGTCACTTTAAGCTGTGTAGAAGTGTCTTGAAAAATATCTAGTAAAATATTATTTACTGTCATCAGGGCAAAGATAAAACAAATCAGTTATTAGAAATGAGTTACTAAAACTATTATGTTTAGAAATGTGTTGAAAAAAAAATCTTCCTCCGTTAAACAGAAATTAGGGAAAAAAATAAACAGGGGGGCTAATAATTCTGACTTCAACTGTGAGTTTATATATATATATATATATATATATATATATATATATATATATATATATATATATCCTCCGGGTGCTCTGGTTTCCCCCCAGTCCAAACAAATGCGCTATAGGTGGATTAAATAAATCAAATTGATCGTAGTGTATGAGTTTGAATGAGTGAGTATAGATGTTTTCCAGTACTGGGTTGCAGCTGGAAGGGCATCCGCTGTATAAAACATATGCTGGATAAGTTGGTGGTTCATTCCGCTGTGGTGACCCCTGATGATTAAAAAGACTAAGCCGAAGGAAAATGAATAAATGAATGAAAACATACATATTTGAAAAAGAAAACAATAAATATAACAATAACAACAAGTAACAGGATGGTTCTTGCTTCTTCACAATGAAAACAAAATTACTAGTTTTGCAACCGCATTTATTTTCTATAAGCAAGCTTTCATTTACGTATTTTCTACTCTTGTTTTTACAGTAAACGTAAGCAACAGTCTCACCGTGAGAACAGCGACCAGTGCCCCCTGCAGGAGACCCACCACCACGTCACTCCAGTGGTGTTTGTAGTCCGACACGCGTGTGTATCCCACATAAATGGCAAAGGCCACCAAGAAGAACTGAATTGTGGGCCGGAGGAGACGAGCCCATTTGGATGCCAGACGTGCCTGGACATAGAGCTGCACAAAACAACCACAGATGACACAACATTCACAGGGGATATGGGAAATAGTATCAATGTAATCAAAACTAAGCAAACTGACTTTTTAAGCTCACATTGCTAGTTTTGTGGGAACAACTCATCTGTGCATGCCATTAAGAAAGTGCTTGTAGACTTTAGTTAAATCCTCAGATTATGTCTGTCTGAGGTATTGGGCGGGGCTAACACACTTAACCACGCCCCTCCAGCTGTCAGTTTTGACAACAAACAGAAATGGTGAGCGGGAGCAGGAGTCTGTTAGGTTGTATTAAGTCTCCCCAAACACTTTTTTACAGATCATTCTGAATGAAATGCCTACTTTACTACTAGAGCTGTGAACCTACACTGGTCTCACGGTTCGGTTACGATTATCATGCCATCGATTCGGTTCAATTCGATATTTCGGTGCATCACGGTGCATTGACGATGCTTTTCATACCCAGTTTTATATTTTCTTCACAGCAGCAGTTCTTGTATTAAAATGTATGAATATATTTATATTTATATATTACTTGTAATACAATTTTGTCATTTAATACAAACAGTCAGATATACAAACTGTAACTTTAAACAAAACGAGCATTTAGCAAATAATATAAACAAATATAAATATCCAGCTCACTCTCTTATCCTTGTCTAGTTCTCTTACACCTCTTTGATTGGTCACACCCTCAACAAAAACGGTTGCGATTAGCTCTTGCGCGCTGCGCTCTTCACAGATGAGTGATAAGCGGCAGGCAGCAGCGGCGATCACAGCTGATGTATGATAGACACAGTGGAGAAAACTCTGCAGACACGCGCTCGTTTCTTTATCCAGAAGTAACTCTGTAAAACAGCTGAGAGGAGAAGAAAAGCCACGCCAGCAGGTCAAATGGGCCACTGTGTGTGTGTGAGAGAGAAATGGAGTACTTTTATTCTCTCGATCTCAGTGAAATAGGGGCTTTTGTTGTATATGTCAGTGAAAGACTGATCCAGCAAACACACACAGTGAAATTGTGCACAGTTTATGAGTTTTAAGTTGTTAGAGTGTTGTAAATACTCGCGATCGCCTTCCTCGCGACAGAGCGCATATGAGGAAAATGACGTCAGTAATAACCGGTTATAATTACTACTGAACCGATACCGAATTGTCTGTGTCTGCATCACGGTGCACCGAAAAAATGATTAATTTTAACACCCCTATTTACTACATCCAATCAGCTCGCAGTAGAAAAACAAGCCACACCCACTGTTTGCTCATTTAATATTTTGTTTCTCTTGGAACTGTCACAATATGGAAAAAAAAGGTTGCAGTTTCCAGTTCATGTGGACTTTAAAAATCCTGTGTAGATAAAATCAAAATAACTAGTGTAACTGTATTAATTAGCTAGCTAATTATATTAACTAGTGTGCTTTAAAACCGTGACAAAATTCACGTTAAGAAAATGTAAAACCGATCTAAATCTTGCAGTTCGTCACTTCCTCTTAAATGATTTTTTTGATGTCACCTCATACTTCAGTTTCTCATCAAATCTTCTGACCAATCAGATGCTCTCTAGTATCTGACATGCCCCGCCCCCTTCTTCTTATTTGCTTTATAATTTGATGCGCTTGATTCTCACTGGCAGAGCTGTGATAAAACCAAACGCTATTGGCTGTTTTTTTTAAAAGGCGAGGAGCTACACAATGCCGTCCCTCTCCTAATTTCAGTTTGGATTACTTCAAACAGCAACTAAAAATGCACAATTCAAAGACCTTTAACATTAAATAGGAGGAAATGAGTTATATGCCACTGTCTGTTATGGGAAAGCACCTAATGAGAATAAGACTCACTTCTTGACTACTGACACGTCTGAACATGAGTGAAACTGGAGAGTTTATTAAAGACCCCGCATGTTGGCCAGAACCCTTATGACTTCCTTTCTTCTGTGGATCACTTACAGTGAGAGAAGGAAATGTCATGTGGGTTTTGAGAAGACATGAGTGAGAGTAAATAATAAATAAGCTGTACTTTTAGGGCAAATTGATCATTAATCTAATTTGTTCAGGGTCTAGGTTCATTAGGTAAAAGTCTATATTAGTGGTCCATTGACATATTCATTCAAGAGATGCATTAAACACTTTGATTCATCCAGTAACAAAACAATTGATTTTTTTTTTTAAACAAATAAATCACTAAATCTTTTTATTCAAGATATTTGTTCAAAAAAGATGATTCAACCCTAGATATTAAATTGAATTAGTGAAGTCTTCTTTGGTGACTCGTTAAATTATTTGTTCAAGAGATTTGCTCAAAAATGTAGATCAGTAATATCTGAATTAAAAAGTCATTCAAGCTTTTTTAAAATCGATTTTAAAACAAACATCACAACTCTGTTTTGACTCTCAGACTCGTGCAGCTCTTGATTTAAAGCTGGGCACTCTGGGAATGTGTTTGGCTGTAGTTTATGGTCTCGGTCGCGTTTCCTGTGATTTCTTTATCTCTCTGCACTGCTCTCTGTGTCAGCATGATTGCAGGAGAGGAAGAGAAGTGTGAAAACTCACCGCCAGAAACAACATGCAGTACATCCCGAATGAGGAGTGACCCGAGTAGAAGGACAACCTACAGGACAACAGAGAGAGAGAGAGAGAGAGAGAGAGAGAGAGAGAGAGATCATTCTCACACTTCACAACAACACAGTTATGGCTCATTATGTCCTTTATGGGAAATACTTGACTTTTTTTTGTTTGTGTCAGTTTGTTTATTCAGTTTACTCTCATTTGTATTTCAGTTTTAATTTGAGTCATTTTAGAATTGATTTCTGTTAGTAGTAAAATTGACTTTATTTTTAAGTTTTTCGAAATGTAACAGTTTTAGTTTTGTTAATGGTTCACGAAACCCTTGAGTACTTTTTTTGAGATGTTAACGGATTAGTGCGTGTTGAGCATCAGTTAAAACAATGTTAGCACCTGGAAAAACTGGATAATTTGCAGCTTTTGTCAGCTAATTTCAGCTTCTGGGTTTAGTGGTGATATTGGTGAAGTTATTATTATTTAATTTATTTATTTTTTTCAAATGTAACACTTTTAGGTTTTGTTATTAATTATTATTTTGTGTCAATATTGTGCGTCAATACAGCTTAATACATAAAACTCAAAATTTAATTTAAAAACTAAAAAAAAAAAAAATATTACAATTATGTTAACTATTTATTTTTATTCAAATTGTTCATAATGTAACAGTTTTAGGTTTTGTCAATACTAGCAATACCGTGTGACAATACTGTGATCCAAAACTTAAATATATATTTTTCGAAATGGCAAGGCAGTGGCGCAGTAGGTTCGCCTCACAGCAAGAAGATCGCTGGGTCGAACCTTGGCTCAGTTGGCGTTTCTGTGTGGAGTTTGCATGTTCTCCCTGCCTTCACGTGGGTTTCCTCCGGGTGCTCCGGTTTCACCCACAGTCCAAAGACATGCGGTACAGGTGAATTGGGTAGGCTAAATTGTCCGTAATGTATGAGTGTGTGTGTGTGTGTGTGTGTGTGTGTGGATGTTTCCCAGAGATGGGTTGCGGCTGGAAGGGCATCCGCTGCGTAAAAACTTGCTGGATAAGTTGGCGGTTCATTCCGCTGTGGCGACCTAAGATTAATAAAGGGACTAAGCCGACAAAAAAAAAGAATGAATGAATGATATTTTTCGAAATTACAATTATTTAAACTTTTTATATCTGTTGGTAAATTAACATTTTGAATTTTATTTTACATTTTTCAAAATTGGTTATATTTTTTGCTAATAATATCAATACTAAGGGCTCTATTTTAAAAAGCATTAAGCATTAAAAGGCGTTTCCGAATCCACTTTTACTATTTTAAGGATGAAGAGAAATGGTCTAAGGACCCTATCATACACCCGGCGCAATGTGGCGCAAGACGCGACACAACTGTTGTTTGCTACTCTCAGCTCGGCGCAAGAGTCGTTTTGACATATTGCGCCACGCTGTTTAAATAGCAAATGCATTTGCGCTCATATGTGTACCCATAGGCGTTCTAGTCTAAAAAAGCAGGCGTGTTTTGGCACGTTGCTATTTTGAGAAACTGTAATAGTCTTTTCTTTAGACCAGAACAAAGCCGGCCTAAAGTCCGGGGCAGAGTGCGCCTCGCTTACACACTGCTTAATACACACAAGATGTAGAGCAATACGCAAATATCTTTACATATGAAAAATAATTAATATATTAAGGATATACAGGATATAATAAGAATATATATAGGATATAAATATAAAGGATTAAAATATTACAAAACACCTTATTGGAAAAAATAAACTGTGTGGCAATACTGTATTTAAAATGTAAAACTTCAAATTTAAAAAAAGGAAAAAAAAAACTATTTCACAATATACCATTTTTTTAAAGCATTATAAATAACAACAATAATTAAAGCTGCAAGCAGCGATGATAGGGACCTCGCACCCGGGCTCACCGCCGCCCGGTGGCCTCAGGATGACAGAGAACAGCGAACAGTAATAATTTAAGCCGATATATTTAAAAAATCTGAGAAAATCACAAATTTAAGCCAAACTTCCTCCTCTCAGCAGGTGGCGCTATGACTGTGACTCAAGATTGGCATGTAGATGTCACCAGGAGAGGAATCTTATCAACCATGTGAAGTTTCAGGCAGATCGAACATTGTTTAGCTGAGTTATAAGCCAAACTGCCTTTTGTCAGCAGGTGGCGCTATGACAGACTCAATGTTGTTATGTAGATGTGTTCAGGAGAGGACTTTTATCAACCATGTGAACTTTCAGGCAGATCGGACTTTGTGTGGTTGAGTTATAATGCAAACTACCATCTGCCAGCAGGTGGCGCTATAACTGTGACTTAAGATTGGCATGTAGATGCCTTCAGTAATGGAGTTTAATCAACCATGTGAAGTTTCAGGCAGATCGGATGTTGTTTGGCTGAGTTATAAGCCTATCTACCTTCTGCCAGCAGGTGGCGTTATGACTGACTCTATACTGTTTTGGGGATGTGTTCAGAAGAGGACTTTTATGAGCCATGTGAAGTTTCAGGCTGATCTGACTTTGTGTGGTTGAGTTATAAGGACTTCCTGTTCCACGGCGAAGCGTTGAGGTTTGTCATGCCGCCACGGACACGCCCCTCTGCAAAAACTCTAGATCTTAACAATATATCACCGATAGAGCTTTCAGATGACACCACTCAAATTTGGTGCTGATACGAAAAAATTTGTGGGAGGAGTTTGTTACAGTGTAAAACATGTCATTTCCTGTGGCCAGTAGGTGGCGCTATTTCTGTATCTGGATATTGGCATGTAAACGTGTTCAGGTCAGGACACTTATCAAACGTGTGAATTTTGAGGCAGATCGGGTAATGCATGCCTGAGTTATGACGACTTCCTGTTTTGTGGCGAATCGTCAAAGTTTGCGAGGCCGCCACGGACACGCCCATCGACGAAAACTCTAAAGCTTCGCAATTTAACATCGCCAAGGCCTTTAGATGACAAAACCCAATTTTGGTGTCGATCGGATAAAATCCCTAGGAGGAGTTCGTTAAAATACAACGCCTGGAAATGGCAAAAATGCCACTTTTTCGCGGCAGGAAGTCAAAAATATCCGACTTCCTGTTGGGTTTGAGATATGGCTCCAAGAGACTTTTTCGTATGTTTTGGCATGTTTAAGGTGTTTGCCAATTTTCGTGCATGTGCGTGATTCGTAGCTCAGGGGCTCGTCCATTTAATTATTCTAGGTGGCGCTGTCGAGTCATTTTGCCACGCCCACTTCAATATTGTTATGTGGATGTGTTCAAGAGATGACGTTTATCAACCATGTGAAGTTTCAGGCAGATCGGACATTGTGTGGTTGAGTTATAAGGACTTCCTGTTCCATGGCGAAGCGTTGAGGTTTGTCATACCGCCACGGACACGCCCCTCTGCGAAAACTCTAGATCTTCACAATATATTATCGCTAGAGCTTTCAGATAACACTACCCAATTTTGGTGTTGATACAAAAAAATTTGTGGGAGGAGTTTATTACTCCGTAAATCATGTCATTTCCTGTGGCCAGCAGGTGGCGCTATATTTATATCTGGATATTGGCATGTAAACGTGTTCAGGTCAGGATGCTTATCAAGCGTGTGAATTTTGAGGCAGATCGGATAATGCATGCCTGAGTTATAACGACTTCCTGTTTTGTGGCGAATCATCAAAGTTTGCAAGGGCGCCACAGACACGCCCATCGACGAAAACTCTAAAGCTTCGCAATTTAACATCGCCAAGGCCTTTAGATGACAAAACCCAATTTTGGTGTTGATCGGATAAAATCTCTAGGAGGAGTTCGTTAAAATACAACGCCTGGAAATGGCAAAAACGCCACTTTTTCGCCGCAGGAAGTTAAAAATATCCGACTTCCTGTTGGGTTTGAGATATGGCTCCAAGAGACTTTTTCGTATGGTTTGGCATGTTTGAGGTGTGTGCCAATTTTTGTGCATGTGCGTGATTCGTGTATCGGGGGCTCGTCCGTTTAATTTTTCTAGGTGGCGCTGTCGAGTCATTTTGCCACGCCCACTTCCGAGACCCATATCAACCTGCTATTTACACCGCGTTTGGTGTGTGTGCAAATTTTCATGAGTTTTCGGGCATGTTTAGACCCTCAAAAGTGCCCCGATAGGGGGCGGAATAATAATAATAATAATAATAATAATTAAAGCTGCAAGCAGCGATGATAGGGACCTCGCACCCGGGCTCACCGCCGCCTGGTGGCCTCAGGATGACAGAGAACAGCGAACAATATTAATTTAAGCCGATGTATATAAAGAACCCGAGAAAATTACAAATTTATGTCAAACTTCTTCCTGTCACCAGGTGGCGCTGTGACTGTGACTCAAGATTGGCATGTAGATGCCTTCAGTAGAGGAATCTTATCCACCATGTGAATTTTCAGCCAGTACGGACATTGTTCGGCTGAGTTATATTTAATTTCCTGTTGCCAGCAGGTGGCGCTATGACTGTGACTCCATATTGGCATGTAGATGTCTTCAGGAGAGGAATTTAATCAACCTTGTAAAGTTTCAGGCAGATCAGACATTGTGTGGCTGAGTTATAAGCCAAACTACCTTCTGCCAGCAGGTGGCGCTATGAGAGACTCAATATAATTATGTAGATGTGCACGGGAGAGTACTTTGATCAACCATGTGAAGTTTCAGGCTGATTGGATATTGTGTGGTTGAGTTATAATGCAAACTACCTTCTGCCAGCAGGTGGCGCTATAACTGTGACTCAAGATTGGCATGTAGATGCCTTCAGTAGAAGAATTTAATCAACCATGTGAAGTTTCAGGCAGGTCAGACATTTTGTGGCTAAGTTATGAGCCAAACTACCTTCTGCCAGCAGGTGGCGCTATGACTGACTCAATATTGTTATGTGGATGTGTTCAAGAGAGGAATTTTATCAACCATGTGAAGTTTCAGGCAGATCGGACATTGTGTGGTTATAAGTCATTGTAATGACTTCCGGTTTTGTGGCGAATCGTCAAGGTTTGCGAAGCCGCCACGGACACGCCCATCAACGAAAACTCTAAAGCTTCGCAATTTAACATCGCCAAGGCCTTTAGATGACAAAACCCAATTTTGGTGTTGATCGGATAAAATCCCTAGGAGGAGTTCGTTAAGATACAACGCCTGGAAATGGCAAAAATGCCACTTTTTTGCAGCAGGAAGTTAAAAATATCCGACTTCCTGTTGGGTTTGAGATATGACTCCAAGAGACTTTTTCGTATGTTTTGGCGTGTTTGAGGTGTGTGCCAATTTTCGTGCATGTGCGTGATTCGTAGATCAGGGGCTCGTCCGTTTAATTTTTATAGGTGGCGCTGTCGAGTCATTTTGCCACGCCCACTTCAATATTGTTATGTGGATGTGATCAGGGGAGGACTTTTATCCACTATATGAAGTTTCAGGCTGATCGGACTTTGTGTGGTTGAGTTATAAAGCCTTCCTGTTCCATGGCGAAGCAGTGAGGTTTGTCATGCCGCCACGGACACGCCCCTCTCCGAAAACTCTAGATCTTCACAATATATCATCGCTAGAGCTTTTAGATAACACTACCCAATTTTGGTGCTGATGCGATAAAATTTGTGGGAGGAGTTTGTTACTCTGTAAAAACATGTCATTTCCTGTGGCCAGCAGGTGGCGCTGTAACTGTATCTGGATATTGGCATGTAAACGTGTTCAGGTCAGGACTGTTATTAAACGTGTGAAATTTGAGGCAGATCGGATGATGCATGCCTGAGTTAAAACGTCTTCCTGTTTTGTGGCGAAACGTCAAACTTTGCGAGGCCGCCACGTACACGCCCATCGACGAAAACTCTAAAGCTTCGCAATTTAACATCGCCAAGGCCTTTAGATGACAAATGCCAATTTTGGTGTCGATCGGATAAAATCCCTAGGAGGAGTTCGTTAAAGTACAAGGCCTGGAAATGGCAAAAACGCCACTTTTTCGCCGCAGGAAGTCAAAAATATCCGACTTCCTGTTGGGTTTGAGATATGGCTCCAAGAGACTTTTTCGTATGTTTTGGCATGTTTGAGGTGTGTACCAATTTTCGTGCATGTGCGTGATTCGTAGATCGGGGGCTCGTCCGTTTAATTTTTCTAGGTGGCGCTGTCGAGTCATTTTGCCACACCCACTTCCGAGACCCATAATAAACGTAAATTTTCGCCACTTCTGAGGCGTGTGCAAAGTTGCGTGAGTTTTCGGGCATGTTTAGCCCCTCTAAATCGCGATTCATTGGAGAGAAGAATAATAATAATAATAATAATAATAATAATAATAATAATAATAAACGGAGCAATTCCAATAGGGCCTACGCACCGTTTCGGTGCTCGGTCCCTAATAAAAAACGGAGCAATTCCAATAGGGCCTACGCACCGTTTCGGTGCTCGGTCCCTAATAATGAAGATAATAATAATAATAAAAATAATAATAATAATATTACCACCACATTTAAAGTCCTATTTTGATTTTCCCATAAAAAATTCCCATAAATGGCAGGTCACTCCTCAAACTGTATTTTCCTAACAATCAAAAACAAAACAATGTAAAAAGTGCCACGACCACAGTTCACACATCCTAGTTCACGTATCATCAAAACTATAAATACTCCTGAAAACAAATGACATTTCAAAACACAAATAAGACCTTCGAACCGCAAAGGTCAAAGCCTAAGAAAGCACAACCGATACTGGACAAACAGGAAGCACAACAACAGGTGACGCATATCAATGAGTCCAGGAAGTGAGGTCATCAGTGTAGGACCTGTGACACCATTCTTCCTGCCCCGTGTGTGTGTGTGTGTGTACCTGGACTCAGTCACGTTTCGAGCATTTCCAGTGCAGTTTATCTCCAGCATGTAGCCTTCACACACCGCTGGAGCACAAACCGACATGAAGTTTGGCCGCAGGCGTCCGATGGTGTACTTGGCCATATCGGTGAGAGACTGACTCACACACGCCCCGAACAGAAACGTCCCGACCACTTTATAGAGCGCTGCAGCGTACTGGTTGAAGTCTGAGTTTGAGTAAAGACGCTTGGTGTAGACCAGGTAAGCTTCGCCAGATATGATCTGCAGGAGAGAAAACCACACAGATTAGAGAAACAGTTATTTTTTTAATTGCAAGAAATAATGTCAGAATTCTGAGGAAAAGAGTTGCAATTTCTACATGAAAAGTCTGAATTCCCAGTTATGAAATCAGAATTCTGAGAAATAAAGCCGCAATTGCAAGTTATATAGTCAGAATTGCGAGTTTCCGGTTATGCCGCGGTCACACTAGATTGAGCATGCAAAATTCTGTAGCACGGCGCAGTGAAGAGGCGGGAGGTCATGTTTTGATCTTTGATTGGTCTCACACAGTCACGTGATGTGATTTCGCAGGAGTTCACCAAGCTTGATCCTTAATAAGGATTTCCAGATCCGATCACGTGATCGGAAATCGAACCTGATCACACAGTTTTTGCCATAGAAACTGTGAGATATGTCAACTTGGGATTGCCTGCCTGGTATCTGAGGTTGAGGTTAAGTTGAGGTGCTATTTGTTTTATATCAGATTTTTTTTTATTGACTATTGCACTGAAGTCCAAAAGTTAAAATTTAGGTTATTTATTACTTGATTGTTCAAGCTACCTACAGAAATGTACTGTTTGCTAAGCCTAAAGGCACATGACGTCATATTGACGTTATACCCCAACGTCATGAGGACCTCAGAACCCAACATCAGACCGACATCAATGTTTGACGTCAAACCTAAATTCAACCAAATACCAAAGTCTAATCATGTTACACCTTGACGTTGTGTGGACGTTACCACTATGACATTTACTGTATCAGATTTTGAATTTTGGTCATTTTCCAACACAACCTACAATCAACCAAAAATCAACGTAATTTGATGTCATTATTGAAAATTCTGCTAAATTCTGTAGCATGGCGCTGCGAAGAGGCAGGAGGTCATGTTTTAATTTTTGATTGGTCTCACGTAGTTGCGTGATGTGATTTTGCAGGTCAGAGTTCAACAAAGCTTGAACCTTCCAATAGAGATGTCCAGATCCCATCACGTGATCACGCAGTTTTAGACAATTGCCATAGAAACTGTGAGATAGATAAACTTGGGATTGCCTGCCTGGGATTTTCAAGTTGAGGTGCTGTTTGTTTTATATTAGATTTTTATATTTACTGTTGCATTAAAGTCCAAAAGTTAAAATGTATGTTATTTATTACTTAATTGTTCAAGCTACCTACAGAAATGCCCTGTTTATTAAGCCTGCAGGCACAGGACGTCAACATTACGTCATATTGACGTTATATCCCAATGTCATGAGGACATTGGATTTTGTTTGGAAATTAAAATCGGGTTGACGTCAGAACCCAATGTCAATGTCCAATGCTCAAAATTAACTAAATATTAACATCGTTATTGAAAGTTAAAATAACATCTAAAATGAACGGAGGTCTATCCCTCCCAAATTTCATGATGTATTATTAGGCGTGTGCTTTTAAAAATATTAACTCCTTTAACATCCCCTCTAACACTCTCCCCATTTGGTTAGCTATTGAAATGGTAGACTGTGATCCATATTTACCTGCAGCCCAAGTACTTTCACCTTTACCACTTGACAAAACAAAGGACATTCAAAACCCAATCATACATAATTTGTTTCGTAAATGGAAACAAATTAAATCACACTTTACCCACAAGACGTTACCTCTTTCTTTACCAATTGTTAAAAATCCATCCTTTCCCCCTTTTAATTTAGATCTGATGTTTACTAATTGGAGGAAATTAGGATTATGTTGTAACCGTGAACTGTATATTGAGGGTTAATTTGCTTCCTCTGCACAATTGCAAACAAAGTTCAAATTACATAACAATAATTTCTTTAGATATCTACAGGTTAGAGATTACATTCGAAAATTCATGCCAGATTTCGATATACAACTACAATCTATGCTTGATGAATGTTGCACTATATCCCCCTATAAAAATAAATTTATCTCTAATATATATATAACAAATTACAAACAATACCCCCCCCCCCCCCCCTCATCCAATAAATATAAGGATAGCTGGGAGAAGGACATGGGCACCCATATTCCTGATGACATCTAGGAAGAATCTTAGGAACACATACATTCCTGCTCCAATAATACGAGACATTGTCTTATACAATTCAAAATTATACATAGGCTTCACTTTTCAAAAGTAAAGATCCACAACATTTTCCCAAACACTTTATCCAACTGTGATAAATGTCAGTCCCTCAATGCAACACTTTTCCATGCTTTTTTTTCTTGCCCGAAGGTCACAAGCTACTGGTCTGATGTATTTAATGTATTGTCAAGAATTTTTAAGACTGCACTGTTACCTGAATCATTGTTGATTATTCTTGGCACATCAGAGTTATTTAGAAAATTTACCTCAGCCCAACAGCGGTTCATTTCATACTCTAATTACTGCAAAAAAAATAATAACTTTAGATGTCATGGAAAGGATTTGGCTTTGAGATCTCTCCAATACTTTACATCTAGAAAGAATTAGATATCTGTTGAAGGACAATCTCTCAGGTTTTTATAATATTTGGCAACCCTTCATAGACTTCTTCCAATCAGTATCTGTATAAACACGTATTTTCTTTCTTTTTTTTTTTAATATATAAACTTATTGTACTTCTTGCTACAAAATTGTATTCTACTTCCACATTGTTTGTCTTTTCTGCTTTGTTTTATATGTATATTTACACAAAAATATTTGAGCATTTTTTATATTGTTGACTGAAATTGTATAATATATATATATATATATATATATATATGCTCAAAAAAAAAAAAAGTTAAAATAACGTCCTTAAAGGCTGGCTAGACATTGAATTTTGGTTACCTGACGTCCTGACCTAAATCTAACCTATTATTAACGTCTTATGATGTTGTGTGCTTGCGGGGTAACAGAGTTGTTGAACATTAAAACAAGGTGCATAAGATTCAAAATAAGGAACATCCTGGATCCGTTTCTTTGCTCTTTTGCTTTGTTTCTTTTTTTTAATATATTATAGAAGTATCGGATCGGGTTTCGGTATCCGTAGATACTCTAAATCAAATGACCCAAACTCGGACTTGAGAGCAAAAAAACCTGATCGGGACATCCCTACTTTCCAACACAGCAAACTGCAAAACTAGTCGCACGAGCTTGCGTTTCCAGTCTGTCGTATTCACATGTGCATGAATGGAAGTCTAGGGCGAGAAAACTGTTATATGTTATGATTTATAAAAAGCACTTTGAATTGCCATTGTGTACTGAATGTGTTGCACAAAACTTGCCTTGAGTAAATATCTTTGTAGATGACTCACAGTGAGAGTTGATGAATCACACTGAACTAATCACAGTGTTCTCTCAGGACATCTGACAATAATACAAACCAACCTGCATCTTTACACAATCAAACGCAACACAGAACATTCCTTTCAAAATCAACACAGCTGTCTCTTTCCTCTCCAGCAGTTATATGAAGTAATTTCCAAATTCTTTTGTCTTTGCCATGATGCCAGTATATAATATTTGACTAGATATTTTTCAAGATACAAGTGTTCCGCTCAAAGTGACATTTAAAGACTAAACCCAGGTTAATTAGGCTAGTTGGAGTAATTAAGCAAGTCATTGTATAATGATGGTTTGTTCTGTAGACAATGGAAAAATATATCCAGGTATATTGCTTAAGAGGGCTAATAATACTGTCCTTAAAATGCTCTAAAAATAATTAAAAACTGATTTTATTCTAGCCAAAACAAAACAAATAAGACTTTCTCTAGAAGAAAAAATATTATCAGAAATATTTTGAAAAAGTTCTTGCTCTGTTAAATATAATTTGGGTAATATTTAAAAATAAATAAATAAATAAATAAATAAATAAATAAATAAATAAAATTTTGACACAACTGTATAATAGTTGTATAAATACAACAGTTCTGTCTGGTTCTTGAATCTGATTGGCTGAAAGCTGTGCAATTTTTTGCCAGTAACATCACACAAAGTCCTCTTCACCCTTCACCTTTGTGTATTACTCCGCCCACATACAGCCAGCAACAAGCAGAGACACTACAGTTTGACAAATATTACTGTTGTTAGACAAAAATGTACTTTTAAGGCTTTTTTAGTCAAGAATGTAGTTGTTTAGATTGTAACTATGCAGTTCATTTGTAAAAAATAGTGCCTTGCTCAATGTGTTCTCTTGAGCGTGAAAAAAAGCTGAAAAACGGAAGCCTCATGGTTTAAGGAGGACCAGATAGAGTCAATAAGAAGCTGCAAATAAGAAGCTGGATTCAGCCTCGTACCTCCTTATCGCAAACACAACAGCAGTCTGGTAAGTTAGTGATTGCTCTGTTTTTCTCTGTTTGTTTT
Organism: Danio rerio; assembly: GCF_049306965.1. NCBI lineage: Eukaryota > Metazoa > Chordata > Actinopteri > Cypriniformes > Danionidae > Danio > Danio rerio. Next base: position 55,676,908 of record NC_133177.1, on the reverse strand, counting down.
TACCTTTTAGATGTAAGCACGCATGTATGGGAGTTCAGTTCAGTATCACTCTTTTATTACAATAATGCAACATTTTATTTTGCGACGGATGTTTGAGTGTCTTTTCCCTTTTGCCAACTCATTGGACTTGTAAGTCCAATATGAAAAGCGAAATAGTTTCTGTCTCCTTTTTTTATTCCTTAAAGTCTCCGGGTAAACACTGGGACACCTTGCACCCGTCACAATACCGATGGCAACAGAGAAATACTGTAGACTGTAATATACTGTAGGGAGAAATCTCTGTAGACGAAGGGCATTTCATGTCACGTTCAGCATTATAATCTTAAAATGTGGCCAAAATTTATATGCTATAGAGAATCATTCAAACGCTAGCTCTAAAGTGACATTGGTGAATTAGTAACGGCTTCTGCTGTTCTGACGTTATCTGCAGATGTGAATGAACGGCGGAAGAAAGTAGTTCCTAATACAAAAGGGTTTTAGACTATCTGTGTTTGATTTTCTTTTTTATGTACAAGGTTTATGTACAAAATCTCTGTTTCATATTCAATTCAAATCAAATGCGGTGCCACGCGAACTGTTCACCCGAGTCTCAAAAAATTCGATTAGCTCCACTAGGGGTTATTTCACAGACAAATGTCGTAATCGCAGTATTACAAGTCAAGAGCATATTCATGTAATACAAGCAATCGAATCTCTTTGCTCGTGCACCGATTTCCTGTTTGTGGACAAAACTGCAAATTTTCTCACTTTTAAATATACACTGATCGTGCACAAATGCACTTGTGCGCTCTAAGTACACTGTTCCCTCTTCCTTTCGTGTTTTTGATATGATTTATATTAGTACACTATTTAATACCAATCACCAAAATACTAAAATAGACTTACATATTACATATTATTCAATTAATCTGTTGTGGTAATACCATAGTTGCTGTGGTAACACAACAAGTGTAACATAAACAAACCACCCAGTGCTGTAGTTTTTCTTTTACAATATAGGGTATATTATTCTACAATTGTAAACTTTTAAAAGTTACAAAAGTAAACTGTATTTACTTTTATCAGTTCACTATTCTTAATACTACAGTATACTGTAGCATCTCTGGAGAGCAAAAGCACGAAAAGAGGAGGAAACACAAGACACAAAATATATGAATCCGCATTGTCCGACAGAGCTAGAGTAGACCGTTTACACATGAGCTGCGAGTGTTTTGAGTGCACGCAAGAAGTTGTCCACGAACAAAGGAAACTGGCGTGTGAGCAAAGAGATTCGCTCTCTAGTATTACATGAATGCGCTCCCGACTTGTAATACTGCGCTTACGACATTTGTCAGTAAAATATTGCCATACTCCGCCAGCCGAAATCACGTGGCGCGCAACCACAGGGAACCTCCGCAAACACATCGATGACATGACAGTCGCTGCGCGCACTGAGATTGGCTATTGCAAGTTGACCTTTTTTGTTGTTGTAGTTCCGCAAAATATAATTGGACAAGTAAAATAAAGTACTACAACACCCCGAAAACCTAGCGACAACAACAAATCATAACTTAAATGAACATTAATGTTATATGAACATTATAACAGCGTTACATGGACATCGGAAAAATAAGACCTGTGCAAAAATATTTAAGACCTAGAACAGCGAATTTAAGACTTTTTAAGGCCTTAAATTTTGATTTTAAAATTTTAGACTTTTTAAGACCATGCGAAAACCCTATAAAAGCAATATCACATGAGTAGCAGTGCGATGTGGCTGTATATTGGCACTAGTGGGAGGCGTGCATTAGTGTTATACCAGTGATGATATAAAGCCACATCGCACTGCTACAAGTGTAATATTACGTTTATACAACAATTAAACAGCATAATCATGTGTATAAAAAAGAAAATCAAACATGCAGAGTCTCAAAACCCTTTTGTATAAGGAACTACTTTCTTCCGCCATTTATTCACATCTGCAGCTGACGTCAAAACAGCAGAAACTGTTACTCATTCACCAACGTAACTATAGAGCTAGTGTTTAAATGATTCTCTAGCGTAATGTCTAAAGTGATGACAAAACAGATGATTTGCTCACATTTTAAGATTATAAGGCTAAACATCATGAAATGTCATCAGTGTACAGAGATTTGCCAGTATTTCTCTGTTGCAATCGGGAGATCACAATATTACTATATTATAAATACAGCACTACAACATACAAAAAAGAGAGATGGACTTAAAAATGTACCTATTTAATAATAATTTGATCAGCTGTAGTTTGAAATGACATTGTTTTTCTCTAGGGCTTATTATACGTTCTGTCGTCATCTTGTGGATGAACATTGTCAACCGTTTTTGCTCAAGGACAGGCTGATGGCAGTCAACGCGCTTTCTCTCAGAAATGATAAATATTTAAAATAGGCACTATCTTTATAAATAAACTGTATAGTTGCCATGTAAACAACAACATTCTCAACTAAAAAAAGCCTCAAAAGTACATTATGCTGTCCAACAGCTGCAATATTTGTCAAACTGTAGAGTGTCCTCTGCTTGTTGCTGTATGTGGGCGGAGTAATAGACAAGGGTGAATGTTGAAGAGTTAAGAGACTGGACTGGTGCTGTTACTGGCAGAATATGGCACGGCTATCAGCCAATCAGATTCAAGAACCACACAGAGCTGTTATATCCACTATTACTCCTAAATTAAAAGAAAAGAAAATTCCCCCGAAGACAAATATAATATTATATACTGTGAAAAAAATCCTTGCTCTGTTAAAATCACTTCAGAAATATTTGGGGAAAAAAAGTCCATTTTAATGTCTTTGCTTTCAGCTATATGCCACTGCAAAGGTATTTCCAACTTGAGTTAACTTCTAATAGAAGATTGAAACAGAACTTCACTCTATAGTATAGCGTGATATATAGTATAGCGAGACACCGAACCACATTAAATCTCATGTGCATGAATGTGAGAAATATATTTCTGCTGCAGTTCACTGAATGGCCACCGGTGTCGCTAAAAACAAGGCTTTCTGAATTTTGTCGTTTAACCATTGAGACTTACAATAATGACGGAGCAGGAGATGGTCACGGCCGCCATCATTTTGTGAGAGATGGTGTCTGGTCTGTAGGGGTATTGGATGGTCTCGTCGTTGCAGTAAACACCACGATGGTACGGCCGGTACATGATGGTCATTATGATGAATGGCATCGCCACTGAAACACAAACAACAGAGTCATTATTGAGCTCAGATAGCCGGCTCAGGAACGCACATCAAAATAAATCATCAGACATGGATTAGATTAGATTCAACTTTATTGTCATTACACATGTACAAGTACAATGCAACGAAATGCAGTTTAGGTCTAACCAGCAGTGCAATAGCAGCAAGTGCAGGATACAGGAATACGTTTTAAAGTGCAGTTATAGAAAACTATGGTGATATTTACAGATGGCACACTGTTTCAACATTTAATCTATACACCACAGTTTTTAGATACTAGTATTTTTTTTTTACTAATACATATTCAGTAGCTACAAAATAAGTGCCTTTTCAATATGAAAGCGATTGTTTATTGTGCTAAATATTATTTTATTTTGGTTTGTTTTCAGTGCCAGTTTTAGTTTTTAATTTATTGTGATTTTTTTCTGCTTTTAATTTTAGTAAATAATAATTATTTGACAAATAGATTTAGTTTATAATTTAAATATTATTTTGTTTCAGGTTGTTTTTCAATGCCTGCCTCAGTTTTTAGCTTTTATTTTCATTTATTTATTTCTTGTTTTCAGTAAATAAACTCATTTTAGTTAATTATTTTTTGTTAATTTTATTTCAGTTCATTTTTTGTGAATTTCGTGAGGTACATTCAGTTTTAGTTTTTCATTTATTGTGTTTTTTTCTAATATTATTTTAGTTAAAGAAAATATTTTTTTGACCGTTTTAGTTTTGTTTAAATTGAAACAATTTGTTTATTTTTTGTTTATTATTTTATTTTGTTGTTCGTTTATTCAGTTTTAGTTTTTTTTGTTTATTGTGTTTTTTTATTTTGTTTCAGTAAATACAATTTTTGACAAATATTTTTTAGTTTTAGTTTAAATATTATTTTACTTAGTTTCTTTTTCAGTGATTTTTATTAATAATTATTTTACTTCAGTTCATTTCTTAGTGACTTGTAAGTTTTATTCAGCTTTAGTTTTTATTCTTTTCGTTTTCTAATTTGATTTCAGTATATTACCTTTTTTGACCAATATTTTTAGTTTTATTATTTTTTTCATTTCAGTTCGTTTTTAGTTTCATTCAGTTTTAGTTTTTCATTTATTGTGATTTATTTTCTAATTTTATTTCAGTTATTGATAATTTTTTTAAATATAGTTTTAGTTTTTGCTTAAAACAAAACGGTTTATTTAATTCTTTCGTTTTGTTTATTATTTTATTTCGGTTTGTTTTTCAGGGATTTTTGTTAGTTTGATTTAGGTTTTTTTTTGTGATTCTTTTCCTAGTTTTACTTCAGTAAATTATTTTTTGCTTTCGTTTGATTATTGTTTTATTTCACGTTGTTTTTCCATTTAGTTAAAAAATTTCATTCAAAAAACGACTTTGCTTCATGTTCGTGTATCTGTGTTTGCACTTGGTGATCAGTGGTGAAGAGTGGGGAACCAATGACCTTCAATCACAGTCATTTCTGTTGAGCACATGAACACGAAGGCCAATCAGCAGTGTTTAAGAACATGCTCAACAGCGCTCAAATGGTAGCAGGAAATGGACGTTTTTAAAATTTCAGTACCACACGGTACCAAACTCGATACTTTTGACATCACTATAGTAAATCCTGCGATTCAATTATTGTCAATGTTCACATTGGCTCTTTCTCAATTGCAAGAACACAGGACTCGCTTTCTTGTGGAGAATGGTCTTGTTAAGTTACTGTATCTCAGAAGAACAAACTCAGGAGATGCTGCGTCAAATGTCAAAACTGTTAAAAACATTACAGCATTTTTACAAATTATTGTATTTTTTTATTTTTAATATACAGTACGGGCAGCATGGTGACGCAGAGGGTAGCACTCTTGCCTCACAGCAAGAAAATCACCGGTTCGAGCCTCGGCTGGGTCAGTTGGCATTTCTGTGTGGAGTTTGCATGTTCTCCCCGTGTTCGCTTGGGTTTCCTCTGGGTGCTCCGATTTCCCTCACAAGTCCAAAGACATGTGGTTAGGTGAACTGGGTAGGCTAAATTGTCCGTAGTGAATGTGTGGGAATGAGAGTGTATGGATGTTTCCCAGTGAAGGGTTGCAGCTAGAAGGGCATCCGCAGCGTAAAACATATGCTGAATAAGTTGGTGGTTCATTCCGCGGTGGCGACCCATATTAATAAAGGTACTAAGCCGAAAAGAAAATGAATAAATGGATATACAGTACTGTGCAAACATTTCAGACCAACACTAAATCTGTTGTTTTCCTGCTGGTATAATGGATAAATGTGACAAAAAACGTCATAAGTGTAAACGTTTTCATCAATTTTTTAAATTGAGATTAATACAGGGTGAATAAATGATGTTTGAGTTGATGTATGGTTTGTTAGGAGAGGAGTTTGGTTGGAGTTTGAATTATTTTGGTTTAATTGTTTAAGACATGTGAAATAATGTTGGAGAAAGGCTGTTTGTCCTGGTTTGAGCTGCCTTTGTACCAGTGTTGTTAGCAATATTGTCTGGATTGATGGAATTGTGAATGTTGAAAAGTACAGATAGGTTTTAATCTATTATAGCATTCCTTCTGGAAAAGACTTCAGTGGTAATAGTTTAAATTTTCAGCATGATAATCATCCGCTAATTGCAGAGAAAATCTATTTGGAAAAAGAAAACAGCTGATGATACGGTCATGAACTGGCCTCCACAGTGTCCAGACCTGAATATTATGGAGACTGAATGAGGTGGACAGAAAAAGAAAGATAAGAAAGATAAACCTAAAGAAGTACTCTGGAAAGTGCTGCTATAACACAGCCTATTATTATTTCAGAAAATGTCAGGACGATTAAAACAAAACAGTTCAAGCTGTGCTTGAAGCCAAAGGAAGCCACATTAAACATAGACTTTAGCTGGAAGAGGAAATGTTGAGCTGTTGTGGTTTTACTGAACATATTTCCTATATTTTCTGTTTGTTTTTAATAAAAGAGGCTGATTGATTATATAATTGTGCAAAAGTCTTAGGCCAACATAGCTGTAGTACTGCTTAGGATAAGCCCTGAACATGTACTTTGCACAATACATTAATTCATTCTCCTTCAGCTTAGTCCCTTATTTATCAGGGGTCGCTATTCCAGCATATGGCTTACGCAGAGGATGCCCTTCCAACCACAACTCAGTACTATTGATGATCATACAACGAAACACAAGAACGTAAGATCACTTAAGGACACATATTGAGAAACAGGCATTGAGATATTGATGCTGAAACGATATATAGTGCAGTCCTAATATGAAACAGGCCTCACAATGTGAAAATGGACACAGCGAGTGTAGAACAGATCACAAGGCTTTCCACATCAAGACACTGACTAATCACAAACATCTAACATATGTTGTGGATTCAGAGATGCTGGAAAACCCTCCGGATTCAGGAAGAATTATGACCAGGGTCACGGCACCAGATTTCATTTCATCAGATGCCCACAACAGTATCTTGTAACCAGGAAAACACAGACTTATGAGTCCAACATGTGCATATCTACTATTTTTTTTAATCATGAGAACCAGGGAATATTTATAAACTATGGAGTTCTTTTCCCATCGGATGGCAAAAAATGGCCATCAGATTTTGCACCGATTGTCTAGGGGAAAATGATCTGTGGATAAAAAGGCTGAGGGAAATATATTTGCAGAATCTCAGAAGTTCATCAACATATTTTATATTCCCAAAGCAATGCTAACTTTTCCAAGGATCAGGACCTTGGAGTCCAGTCATATTGTGTTACTTGGATCCACACACACACAAGCGCTGAAGCAGATGTACTGAACCAGATGACAGATTCAAAGTCAAAGCAAGTTTAAAGATGTGCTCTCGAAAGGCTCTTAAATGTGGCCTTTAGAAGTTTTTTGGATACTTAACTTAAACGTGTAAATGTCACTGCACTGGAAATATCAAACCATTTATGTCAAATAAGGTCAAAACATGCACACTCTATAAGGAAAACTTGCTATAAAAATTGTTATAGGCTAGGAATCTTTATTTTTTAACATAAATCGTTCAAAGTGATTTATGTGAATTATCAAGAAAGGACAAAAAGACAAAACAAGTGTAGTTGTCATTTTAAAAGTAATCAAATTAAATAAATAAACATATAAAGTCGCAAAGTCTTGCCGCCTTTCCAAGTTTTAGGAACAACAAGTAATAACTTGACTTCTAGTTGATCATTTGATATCAGTAGTGGCTTTTATGAAAGGCAAAGACCTCTAGATTACACTTATTTGACTAAAATAAAATATGATCATGGCTTGATTTTTAATGATTTAATTAGGGCAGTAAGGTCTGACTTTGCTTAGACAGAAGTCTTGTCACTTAACAGAAATAATGTCCAGTATAGAATATAAAGTCATACTGCAGTGGAAAAAGAATGCATATTGTATCTAAATCCCGTTGGCTTGGAGGACTGCATCCACACATCTCTGCAATGACTCAAATAACGTAATAATAAAGTCATCTGGAATGGCAAATAAAGCTTTTTTGCAGGACTCCCAGAGTTTATCAAGATTCTTTGGCTTCATCTTCAATGCCTCCTCCTCCATCTTACCCTAGACATGCTCAATAATGTTCATGCCTAGTGGCCGGGCTGACCAATCCTGGAGAATCTTGACCTTCTTTGCTTTCAGGAACTTTGATGTGGAGGCTGAAGTATGAAGGAGCGCTATCCTGCTGAAGAATTTGCCCTCTCCTGTGGTTTGTAATGTAATGGCAGCACAAATGTCTTGATACCTCAGGCTATTAATGTTGCCATCCACTTTGCAGATCTCTCATGCCCCCATACTGAATACAACCTCAAACCATGATTTTTCCTTCACCAAACTTGACTGATTTCTATGAGAATCTTGGGTCCATGATGGTTCCGAAAGGAATTGTGATGATTGGGATGCAGTTCGACAGATGATTCATGGGAAAAATCTACCATCTGACATTTCTCCAAATGATCAACCAGTTATTAAGTTATTTTAAATTAGTTTTTTCTTAGCCATATACTTTAAATAACATGCAAAAATCAAAAATAACAAAATGAACATAATTAATTAATAAATAAAAAACTCAAAATTATCTTGAAAAGGTATTAACAGAATATATTATATTAATCAGCTCTAAAATATATAAAAGAATATTCTCAGAACATTTTTATTTACATTTAGAGGAAATTTCATCAACAATTTTCACAATAATTTTTTTTTCTTCAAACATAAAATTATAAATTGTAAATCCAGAAATATTTAGAATTTTCAAGAACATTCAAAGTTGTATATATTTATACACACAAACACAAATATATATATATATATATATATATATATATATATATATATATATATATATATATATATATATATATATATATATATATATATATATATATATATATAATGTGTGTGTGTGTGTGTGTACACTTACAAAACAAAAAGTCCAAAAAAGGTACTTAAAATACCTAAAAGTGTGTGAATTTTGAAACATCTTTTTGTTTTGACACTTTGATAAAAAAAAAAACTTGCAAGTTCACTTATAGTGAGAAAAGTGACAACACTGTATATTCATGTTTTCCCATTTATAATACATTTTTTATTCATTCATTTTTCTTCGGCTTAGTCCCATATTTACCAGGGGTTGCCACAGCGGAATGAACCGCCAACTATTCCAGCACATGTTACATGCAGCGAATGCCCTTCCAGCCGCAACCCAGTACTGGGAAACCCATACACACTCCCATTCACACACACACACACTCATACACTGGCCAATTTAGATCAATTTAATTCACCTATAGTGCATGTGTTTGGACTAGGGGTGTAACGATACACTCACGATACGATGTGTATCACGATATAATGTTCACGATTCGATATGTATCACGATATTTGGAATAAAAATTGAAAATTTAACTGAAATGCAAATTTTACCAAGTAAACAATTTTTTATGTATTTCTTTTGTTTCAACTTGTTAAACTGAACCTTCTTTAAGAAAATAAATTAAACAGGTCTGTCTCTGGAAAACAAAACAATTTTAAAACTTATATATAAATATAAAAATATTATTGAAATGACAGAGACAAAATTAAGGAACAATTTAAGTAAAGGTGCAAAAAAAAAAAAACTTTCTATTCAATTGAATTTAACAGTAAGAGCTTAAGGCTTTGCTTGGTCACTTGCGTTTTTTGTGTGCGCAAAAAAAAAAATCCACATTTCCAGGTATTAATTCATATTTAATTAAATTCATTTAGAGATATCTCTAATTACAATTGTGACTAGTCAAAACTCATTTAGAGATATCTGCAAATATTTTTTCAATGGAAGTCAATGGAGGAATATGACTAGTCATAATATATTTGCAGATATCTCCAATCTGATTTCGTACTAGTACAATTGTAATTGCAGATATCTCTAATTGTCATTCTGACTAGTCAAATTATAATTATGACTAGTCAAAATACAATTAGAGATATCTCTAAATATATTTATGGATTGTCAGAACAAAGGTTTAAATGCTAAAACGGCTTGCCATACGCGCGCGTCTATCATATTCCACCCTCTGTAGTAACAGCTCACTGTCAGCTCACGTCATGTGTGATTTTGCAGCGGCCAATACATCATTATATGAAGACAGAATGATATTTTAGGGTGAATTGTACCTTATAAATACAGTATGTGACTCTTTCAACACCATTAGTAGGTATCCATGTCGCTGTGCAAAGTATGTAAATCACTGTGAAGTCTTTAAAACTTAAGATGTTTGACCCAGTATGCGTGTCAAAAAGCGGATGAGTCTAAAGCAATGACTGTACAACTGAAATGTTGCCAGACGTCTGATTTTGAGAGGATGGGCCATCCTCTATTTCAGCTCCACTCATCTTGGTCTGCTAACATTACTGCTGCTGCAATCTGAACTCACGTGCGACTGCAGGTGGAACGTAGCTCACGTGCAAACAGCTCAACTAATAAGAGAAAACGGACGTCATATCGTAATCAAATCGTCATAACGCCACGATGCATATTGTGACATTTTTGCATCGCAATAAATCATACAATGATAAATCGTTACACCCCTAGTTTGGACTGTAGGGGAAACTCATGCCAACATTAGAAGACTCCACACAGAAACGCCAACTGATCCAGCCGGGACTCGATCCAGTGACCTTCTTGCTGTTAGTTGACAGTGCTAACCACTGAGCCACCATGCCTCCAAAATAAATGATTCATTTATGCACAATTGTAAGTTCACCCACAGTCTATTTCCAGACAGAAAAATCCCCGTTTTAGTTCCAACAAGAAACACCAGTGAAAGGTTTATCATGTGTTGAGTAAGCTCTGCATTGTTTTCAGGCACAAAGAACAGCGTTTTTTTGCACAAAAGGAAATGTCCATAAACCCGGACAGAGCTGTAAAAGGGAAAAAAAAACGGGCTCAGATTCATAACACTGACACAATGGCAGCAGAAAACCGCACACATTTCACAAAGACTGTAAAGCTGTCTGTGAACGGATGACAAGCAGCTCTGAGGGTCTTCAACAGAAAACTATCAAACAGAAGCTCCAACAGTGGCGGTCTTTACAATTACTTGGGATATTAAAATATATTATTTAAAAAATATATATTATTTTTACTTGGGGTTATACTTTTTAATTCATTTTGTATACATTTTAATATACATATTTAAATAATGTGTTGATAAAAGTTAAAATGAACCACTCTTAACATTACTATTCCAATAGATATTAAATTAGATCAATATTTCAGGTCCATAAAATGTTAATAGATTAAGTCTAATAAATAAATAATAAATTATTCATTTGATTTTGCTTATGTATTAATATTGAAGAGTTTGATGAGCCTTTTTAATTTTCTTATTAATTTATATAAATGGCGAAAGCTGATGTTTTTATACTTCATTTTTAAAAATCATGTTTTACATTGAGTCAAAATCTTAAAACAAGAGTTATCCGTTTTTGCAAATTAACTAATGTTGGCAAAGGTAACCATATTGCAAGAATGCTGGGTTGCTTTAACCCAACATTCATTAAAAAAAAATGCTGGGTTGCTTTAAACCAACATAATTCTTTAACAACCCAGGCTCACTGTTGATACGTACCCCTAAATTGCAAAATACGTACAAGGAGGTACAATTTATTTATTTTAACCCAACCAATAGTGTTTTCAAAAGTACTGATTGACCCGATCGCCCCCTTCTCTGAACCCAACAGACAGCGTTTTTTCTGGAGCCATTCTTTGCAGGACTCGAACCCCATCGTCATCAACTCCTCAGCTGGCAGCGTGAAAAAACCCCCACAAGAAGTCAGAGGCGTCATACCGCCTCATAGCATTCGTTTTAAAGACTAAATGCAGCCATACGTAGCTCATACATAATTCGCGATCTCCAGAAATAAATACAGAGGTAGGTTATCCCAATGACCCTGTGTTGTTTCTTCATGTTGTCCAAACCCAAATCGATTAAGTTAACTTCATTGTTTTTACAAATGATGTGGATTGAACATAAAAGATTTAAAGGTGCAGTAGGTGATTGTCTTCAGAAGCATTTTTTGTTGTGCTGGTTGAAAGTCTCTTCACTGTCTAATAGCAATGATTAAATTTAATGATCTAAATGCATTTATATGTATTTTTATATTTTGGGTAAGGCATAAAACAAAAATGTCGGGCCGACATCTCTCATAATTCCAACTAGAACCTAAAGTTTATTGATAAACTTTACTGTTGGCTTGAGAAAGCCAACGTGACTGCGCTAGGACTGGGAATGGCAGTTGGCAGGAAGCACATCGGCGGTTGCTAAGTGGTTGCTAGGCAGTTGCTAAAACAATTATGGCATTGTTGGGTGGTTGCTAAGCAGTTGCTAAATGACAATGCTCGTGTACATGTTTGATCAAATGCTAATACTTAGTAGGCATTTCTAGCATATGTTATTGCATTTAGATAATCATTCATAGCATGTAGCTAATCGTTTTTAGCACTTGGCTTCCATTATCATTGTTACCATGCATAGTACACAGGAAGTCCCATTTGCTAGCATGAGTCAAACAAGCCAATGCCCAGGTCCCTACGATGTTCTGATATAGAGATATTGCTGTTTTTAAATGGTTGCTATGTTATACTGTTTTATTGCTATGGGGACATTTGACAGGTTAGTGATGATACATCAAAGCTTCTTGGCAATATGAGTGATCTAAATCAACCCCGATGTTTCTATGACAGTCTTTATGAGTGTCAAAAACTGGACTTGAACATTATGTATTCCTGGTGTTGGGTTGCGGCTGGAAGGGCATTCGCTGTGTAAAACAAGTGCTGGATAAGTTGGTGGTTCATTCCGTTGTGGCGACCTCTGATTAACAAAGGGACTAAGGGAATGAACATTATGTAAAAATGGCTTGCCGTATTTTTTTGAAAATACAATGCTTAATAAGTGTGAAAGTGATACATGCAAAAATGGCTTGCCATATCAGTAAAAAAATATGGAGTTTAAGTCAAAAATGGCTTGCCATATTTTGAGAAAAATAATGCTTAAAAATTATTTATTGGAAAACTATAAGTCTGACAAACCTTAAAGATACAGCAACAAAATCTAACGCATCTAAATACAGCTTTTGGCCAAATTTGGGGCTTGTATAATTTTTTTATATGCCCGGATTATAAAAATTTAATATTTAACATTTTTTATTAAAAAAACAATAAGTCTTATAGGCATGAGGAGATATAGCAACAATCTTGAATGTAGAAGGCACATTTTGACCACATTTGGGCCTTGTGGCATGAACGGCCTAGGAGGAGATACGTTTGTTTTCAAGTACAGAGTAGCATAACAGTATGTTGGCTTTCTCAAGCCAACATAATAAGTAGCCCAATCTGTCTGTCAGCAACTGCGCAGCCGTTTGTACGCAGCTCCACCGACAGCCGCGCGTTCACGAGAGAGCACACACGCTCGATCTGTAAAAACCTGCTGAATCAAAACTTTTTAAAAACCTGAATCAATATTGGAGTTACCTTTGCACGCTGCAGAAAGGATGACACAATGTCTGAAGGATTTCTCTAAGACAGGTAATGTTCTGTTTTAAAACTGTTTTAGCTTCTCGCAAAGCTGATATAACGTTAGATGTTGTTGTTACAAATGGGTTATATTTTCACAGAAGTGTTGTTCAGCCACTGAAATCTTCAGATGAATGATTGATAAGATTATTTTCAGTTTCATAAGGGACCTTTTACAGCATCTATAATGTAGATTTTAATTAATTAAACAACAAAACACAAGTAAATAGCGCTATTCCGCCTAGTCTCTCCCTATATTGTTTACCATGCAACTCTAAATGTTTGCTCTGAAATAGCATGTCCGGTTGGCTTGCTCACCACCAGACAAGCACTAGTCGCTTTTAAAACATGAGAGAGGGTTCTTTTACTGTACTCGTGTTTAAGGAGGCGTGGCTCTAGACGGCAGGGGAGGGACTGTGATTCAGAGATTTATGCTAAATTGTTATCATTGTGGAAGATCACCTTCTGCACCTTTAAGTTGTCCACAAAAAATCTTAAGAACTGTGTTGATTTAACTCATTTTAGATTAGTTTTTTTTTAGTTTTGGGTCTATTATGGACAAACCAAAGCATTGAGTTAAAAGGTTATACAAATTTAAACGAAAACAACATGGGGGTCTTACATTAAGTTAACAATGGATCATACATAAATCATGAAATCTTGACTGAACAGCTGTTAGTGATTTTAAATTATTAAAACTTATTATTAAATATTTAATTACCTAAATATTTTTGCTACTTATTCAAACTACTTATTTAAAATTAACTGAAACAACACCCTTCTTCAGACTTTTTTGGGGATAACTTATTTGTTTTAAGTTCAATCCACTCAAATGTGTTATGGTAACTTAATCAATTTGGGTTGGGACAACTTGAAATTGTGTGGATACAGTGCATTTTCTCAGCTACGCTATAAAAATGCTTGGTACCACACAATTCCTTCATGTTGTCCCAACACAAATTGATGGGTTATGCTTATGCAAGGGTAAGTTGATTGACCATAAAACAATTAAGTGGTCTAAAAAAAAAAAAAAACCTCAAGACTTGTGTTGATTTAGCTCATTTTACAAATAGGATTTTTTTTTTAGTGTTAACCAACTCGGATAGGTGTTTTCAATTAGCTTGTAGGAGACGGTATCTTATAAATCAGCATAACTAGAGTAGACTTCACATCGGCAACATTCATAACATGCTTCATATGCATGTAACTCAGAGCCACATTCAGCCTGATGATAACACTGTGATGAAAGACTTAAACAACACAGAGCGGCTGATTTAAACATGTTAGACGAGACTTCAGAATCATACAAGACACTCAAAGGCAAAATTATGAGCACTTCTGTGATTTTTCTTTTTGAAATATTCCCCAAATGATGTTTAACAGAGCAAGATATTTTTCACAGTATGTCCTATAATATTTTTTCTTCTGGAGAAAGTCTTAATTTGTTTTATTTTGGCTAGAATAAAAGTTGTTTTATTAAATCAATTTTATAAGCAGTTCAATAAAAAGATTTTTTTAAATAATTTAAGTCAGTATTATTAGCCCCTCTAAGCAATATTTGCTTTGGATTGTCTACGGAACAAATCATCATTAAACAATGACTTGCCTAATTACCATAACCTGCCTAATTAACCTAGTTAAGCCTTTAAATTTCACTAAGCTGAATACTAGTGTCTTGAAAAATATCTAGTCAAACATTATGTGCTGTCATCATGGCAAAGAGAAAACAAATCACTTGCTAAATATTAGTTAAACTATTATGTTTAAAAATGTAAGCAGAAGTTGGGGAAACATTTTACAGAATTAAAATTGAACAGGATGGCTAATATTTCTTACTTCAACTGTATGCGAAGACAAATTGAAGAAAAACAAGCATCCATTATTCCAAAACTTTATAAAGGTCACCAGTGTTTATCAGACCTCTATCTGAACTTCAGACTGTAAACCACCTTTAACCTCCTTCACTCTTCTTCAATCATTATCTGTCTTTCTCAGATCTGCCTCTTCCTTCTGCTTTCAAAGACTTCAACATCTGATTCCTCTCATAAAAAAGACGTTCAGCTCATCTATTGGCAAACCTAATAAAACATGCGTGCCCCAAATGAAGATAACAATGATAAAGATCAGGTTAAAAAGAGGTGTTTAAGTGTCATTAGTTCATTCGTCAAATAACTCAACAATGAAACTTATAATGACAACCAGACCCTATTCATTCATTAATTCATTTTCCTTTGGCTTTGTCTCTATTTCAGAGGTCGCCACAGCGGAATGAACCGGCAACTAGTCCGGCATTTGTTTTATGTATGCCCTTCCATCTGCAACCCAGTACTGGAAAACACCCATACACTCTCACAATCAGTTCAAATACTAGTTAATACTTAACATGGCAACCATACCTACATCAAGGAGTAGCTAACACCGACCATTAACTGATAATGACAACTAGACTTATTTCTAGCTATTTATTACCTGATCTATAGTAACGAGTCCTAGAGCTAAACATTTAGACATGTACATCTAAAACTTCAAAAAACATGTGAGAAGAAAAAACAACTAGGCAATCTAGTTCTGGAACTGGTCAATACAATGGTGGCACTTAGATCTAGAACTAGTTATTGCATTAACTAACACTGGCCATTAACTCTCAAAGACAAGACTCAGTATTTGCACTAAATAGAATGACATCCTGTCAATGCAATGACAATAAATGACACTCAGATCTAGAAGTAGTTCATTCAAAAAATGACAACTAGACAATCTACTGGTCAATAGAGGGATGGCACTTAGATCTAGAACTAGTTATTGCATACTAAAAGGACAATAGACAACTTTGTTCTGAAACTAGTTAATGCAATTACTATAAATGTTACCTAAATCTACAATTAGTAATACATTAACCAACACTGAATATGCATGAACTAAAAAGGACAACAAGTCCTAGTTCTGGAACCGGATAATGCAATAATGCCACTTAGATCTTGAAGTAGTTAACGAATGAACTAAAATAACACATAGAAAACTTAGTTCTGAAATTGGTAATGAAATTATGCCACTTAGATATAGAACTAGTCATTGCATTAACTAACACTGGCCATTAACTCTCAAAGACAAGACTCAGTATTTGCACTAAATAGAATGACATCCTGTCAATGCAATGACTATAAATGACACTCAGATCTAGAAGTAGTTCATTCAAAAAATGACAACTAGACAATCTACTGGTCAATAGAGGGATGGCACTTAGATCTAGAACTAGTTATTGCATACTAAAAGGACAATAGACAACTTTGTTCTGAAACTAGTTAATGCAATTATGCCACTTAGATCTAGAACTAGTTTACACATTAACTATAACTGGCCACAATGACAGCTAGACTTAGTTTAGAAACTACTTAATGGATTATCTAAAAATTAAAAACTAGTTCTAGTTCTGGACCTAGTAAATGCAATCACTAAAATGGCACCTAGACCTAGAACTAGTTAAAACATGAACTAAAATAACACCCAGACAACTTAGTTTTGAAACTAGTTAAAGCAATAATGGCACTTAGACCTAGAATTAATTTACAATAACTATAACTGACCCTTAACTAACAGTGACAACTAGACTAAGTTCTAGAAGTAGTTAAAGCAATTCCTATCAATGGCACCAAGATCTAGAACTAGTTAAAGCATGAACTAAAAAGCACAACTAAACAACTTTGTTAGTAATTGCATTTCTAGTTCTAGAAATGTGGCAGTTATATCTAGAACTAGTTAATGTTTTAACTAACACTGAGTATGTATTAACTAAGGAAAACCAGTCCTAGTTCTGGAACCGGTTAATGCAATGACGTCACTTAAGATTTAGAACTAGTTAAAAAGTGTAAACTAAAATGACACTCAGACCACCTAGTTCTGAAACTGGATTATGCAATTATGCCACTTAGATCTAGAACTTGCTCAAATATTAACTTTGACCTTTAACTAACAATGACAAATAGACTACTCAAATAGATAAATACTTCTAGAACTTCTTAATGCATTAACTAAAAATGACAACCAGTCCATGAAGTAAAACAATATATCTAGCTCTAGTTCTGAAACTAGTTATTGAAATTTCTAACAACGGCACCTAGAACTAAAACCGTTAAAGCATAAACTAAAAATAAGAACTAGACAACTTAGTTCTGAAACTAGTTTATGACATTACTAACAATGGCACCATTAACTTTCAAAAGCAAGTAGATTTATTATATAACTCTTATTAGGAGTCTACCATGTAAGCAGCAATTTTTGTCTACCTTAAAACACCACCGAGTCACGAAATGCGGAGGTTTTTCTTTCAGTTTGCCATGCGGTATCAATTTCCATTAAAACAGAAGTCGAAAGTTAAAAATGAAACACCCGAAATTGCAAGAAACTCTGGATGCGACTTTCATTGTTTTACACGGAAAATTGCCTTCAAAAAGCGCTTCCTTGGCCTTAACCATATTTTTTTGCATGCTGAACACATATCGACCACAACAAGAAATTAAAAAAAAGCAACTGCGTTAATTATGTAAAAAAAATTTTACGCGTTAATTATTTCAAATTAATCGCATGCGTTAACGCACTAATTTTGACAGCACTACTATTACCTAAAATTGAACTAGCCCTAGTTCTGTAATAAGCTAATGCAATCATTAATAATGTTACCTAGATCTATAACTAGTTAATGCATCACCTAAATTAGCACCTAGACAACCTAGTTGTCACTTAATTTATAAACTCTAGATCTAACTTTAACTGATCATTAACTAACAATGCCTACAAGCCTTAGATCTAAAACAACTTAACTAATAATCCAGACAACTTAGTTCTGCAACTAGTTACACAAATTAATAAAATTGGCACCTAGATCTAGAACTAGTTAAAGCATGAACTAACATGACACATTGACAGACTAGTTCTGGAACTGGTTAATGCAATTACTAGACCCAGACCTAAAAACAAAAGCAAGAACCAACACTGGCCATTAACTAACAATCACAACTAGACTTAGATCTTAAATTAACAATAACTATATTGGTTAACAATAACCATATTCTAATCGAAGGATGACTGCAACGTCAAATTAACAAATTCCTCTGTTTGGCATTACATCTAATTATGAAATACCATTAGGAATCAATGGTAGACAGTTTCATTATCTTAAAAATGTTATAAATATCATGGGAACATTTAACAACAAATCTCGAAATGATGAAAAAGAAAAACCTCTGAATAAAAGCAAAGAATAACATGTCCTTCTTTATTTACCCACAACACTCGGTGACTTGTAGAGCAGCTCTGAAATTTCGCACGAGGGCTCTGAATGTCAGCACGAGAAAGAAAACAAGACTGCAAATGGAGAATCAGTTCTTCCTTTTGCCTCCTGCTGGTGAATGAAACATGGATGAGATGTGTTATATCAGTATGTTCACGCTCTCGGCCTGTGCTGAACACGGCTTTAACCGCTAAGATGTGAAACTCCTAGGCTTTGGAGAACTGAGATATGAACGTTTACACAGGTATCGCATTGAAATAAAGGCAGGGACTGGATGGAGTATCACTGCGTTTAAAAGCATTTGGATTTCAAACAGCAGGTCACACGAGTTTCAACCAAATTATCGTATTCGCCGTTTATAATCAGGGTGCAAAATTGGGTGGACTAACGCTCTTTAATACTCTGAAGGATGTCAAAACAACAAGTAAGTAGATGCATGTGTGTGTGTGTGTGTGGGTCTAAACCCTCTAAAATAGTGTTTTATGTTCAATCAACTTAAATTAGTGAAAAATGATTAAGTTGATTAAGTTAAGTTATGCAACATGAATGTTACTGTACTGTCTACAGTACATCTGTAATGTTGTTTCTCTTCTAACGCTCGGCTAATGGTTTCAGAACGTCCAAAATGAGGGTATATTAGCTGGAACATACCATCAGCATGAGGCCATGACGGTAAACAGCGTGTGCAGGAGAGCCGGAGCTCTTCAAAATGTCAACAGATGAGGACATTCGGCTTACAGGAGTATCTTTGTAGCATCAGGAAATGTCAGTCTGGCAGAAGAAAGACAGGCTCCTGAGCAGGTGTCTCGCTTCATTTGTCTGTTTGTCCTGAGCGTTTAATGTCACTTGACAAACACCAGACTGGATCTTTCCAACATTTCTGGAGTTTTCTCGTACCTTTTGACAAACTTGTGCTCCAGCTTTATAGTGTTAGGATGGATTTTGAAAAACATCTTAATTCCAGTTTGCAAAATAGCTGCCCTTCAAAATTGTTGACCAAAAAAGTAAATATGAAAACGTAAATACAGATGTGGACAAAAATGTTGGTACCCTTCAATTTTATTTATGGCAGTTTTACTCACTTAGGCCCCGTTTACACTAATGCGTTTTAGTTTGAAAACGGCGTTTCAGATTAAAAATGATCCACGTCCACACTAGCATTTCACCTAGCGTTTCTGAACATACCTCCGTCCACACTACGCCACCAAAAACGTATATTAAGCGACCATTCGCGCACTCTGGGCATTCGCATTCTAGCGAATATATGCAGCTGCTGTAGTAAAAAAGGCAGAGTTTAACTGCACAATGGCGCCTAAAACAGACAATAGTGCAAACAATGCTGCCATTTCTGTGTCCATGTTGTTGTTTACAGTGAAGGCTGGTCTGTTGACTTCTGGTAGCGTTAAAGTCATGTGTTATAGTCATGTGATAGGGGCTTGACGAATAAGTGAAGGATACGCAATGACTCAAAAGCCCCAATCACGTAGCGAATCTTAGCAGGCCAGTCTCCGTTTTCAGATGTCTGTGTTTTCCCCCTTCCACACTGAGACAGAGCAGCAGCGTTTTAGTATGAAGACAGCCTCTTCAGCATTTCCAAATAGCTCCGTTTTCGGTGATCGAAAACTCCGGCGTAGTGTGGACATAACCGTAACCGTAGCAAAACGTCTGTGTTTTCAAACTAAAATGCATTAGTGTAAACGGGGCCTCACTCTCACACACACGTTTATCAAATTCACCTATACCGCATGTCTTTGAACTGTGGGGGACACCAGTAAACCAATAAGCAAACCACCAAGGTCAGATAATAAAATGTAAGCCCTTAAACATTCAACTTTATTAATAATCATAAAGACATTAGAAATCATACGTGTTCCTCCATCCTGCAGCAGATATCCAACAGAAAATCTGCATTCATCAGTGCCAACTTTTTGGTACACGTTTCACCATACTAGAATTCGATACCAATCAGTACTGAAATTTTAAAAACGTCCATTTCACTCTAACATTTGAGCTCAACAGAAATGACTGTGATAAGCCGTGAAGGCCATCAGTTCATCGAACTCACCACTGTTTACTGAGTGTAACCACAGGTACAGCGACACTGAAGCGTTTAAAGCCGTGAAGATCAGTTGATTCATCAGCGGACCGCACGTATGTTTATAAACAGAACAGCTGATCTTTACGGCTTTAAAATGCTCCAGTGTCCCTGTATCTGTGTTTACACTAAGTACACAGCGATGAGTTTGGTGGACTGTTGACCTTCATGGCCAATCACAGTCATTTCTGTTGAGCATATGAACGCAATAGCAAATCAGTGCTGTTTAAGAATGCGCTCAACAGCGTTCAGTATATATATATATATATATATATATATATATATATATATATATATATATATAAAGTAAAATATTTATATAAATATCGTAGACATATAAAAATGGACATTTGGCTGTGAATCGCTTTGAATACTTGAATCTGCTTGCTACTGATCTGTACAAACAAAGAAATATCGAATACTTGCATAATCTCTTACTGCCCATAATGACTAGGAAACAAAACAGAAATGTGCGCACATCTAAAAATCTCAAAGGCAGGTGCTCGATCAAAAATAAACAAAGTAGCAAAAGATCAAAAAAAAAAAATTGGCACACTGCCACTTTAGCTCTCGAAAAGTCCTTTAATATCACAAATCATTTACATTTACATTTAGTCGTTTAACAGACGCTTTTATCCAAAGCGACTTACAAATGAGAACAAGGAAGCAATTTACACAACTATAAGAGCAACAATGAATAAGTGCTGTCGGCAAGTTTCAGGTGTGTAAAGTCTAAGAAGCAAAGCATTAGTAATTTAAGTTTTTTTTTTTTTTTTTTGAGTACAGTTAGCGGTGGAGCCAGAGAGGCAATTGCAGATTAGGAAGGAAAGTGGAGACTAAATAGTTGAGTCTTTAGTCGTTTCTTAAACACAGCGAGTGACTCTGCCGTTCTGATGCAGTTAGGGAGTTCATTCCACCAACTGGGCAGATTGAATGCGAGAGTTCGGGAAAGTGATTTCTTCCCTCTTTGGGATGGAACCACGAGGCGACGTTCATTCACTGAACGCAAATTTCTGGAGGGCACAGAGTTAGCTGGAAGCCCGGTTAGTAGAGAGTTGCAATAGTCCAGTCTGGAGAGAACAAGTGCTTGAACAAGGAGTCGAGCTGCATGTTCAGATAGGAAGGGTCAGACCTTTCTGATGTTATAGAGTGCGAATCTGCAAGTTCGAGCAGCTCTAGAAATGTGGTCAGAGAAGATATGACACATGATGACTAGGCCCACACAAAATCTGTTCGCATAGAAACCATCAATCAATCTTTTTATTAACTTCTGTAAATGTGAGTAAAAATATAACTATTCAGTTTTTATATGATATCAGTATTATTATTGAATACTATGCAAATGTTTAGATAAATTATGTACAATTTGTACACTCAAAAAATATTTTTGTTGCTAGTTCAAACTACTCATTTATAATAAGCTAAATCAACACAATTCTAGCGATTTTGTTTCGCGACAGCTTGTTTGATATTCAATCAACTTAAATTAGTAAAAACAATTAAGTTAACAATTGATTTGTGTTGGGACAACCGTGCATTTTTTACAGTGTAAAGTGATATTTTCTGTATTATAGAGAACTGTTGTGGCTTTGTTTACCAAACAATTGGTTCTAATTGTATTTTGATTGTTTTTTCATTTTATTTTTTATTTTCCTACACTAAAAATTATTCCACAGATTTGACATAATTCTGCGCAGAAAGAAATAAAAATATATTGCAGATACTGTTTGGCCCTTTGCCCATGACATACATACTGTTTAGAATTTTACATTTTTTTTTTATTTTAAAGAAAATTCAAGCAACTTGAATTAAATTTTTTAAGACATATAATAAACATCTTTCCGGTCATGTTTTCTCAGTTTAATGCATGCATGGAGAATAAAACTGCAATTATTCATTCATTCATTCATTTTTTTTTCGGCTTAGTTTCTATATACATTTGGGATCAACACAGTGGAATGATCCGCCAACTTATCCAGCATATGTTTTACACAGTGGATGCCCTTCCAGCTTCAACCCAGTACTGGGAAACATCCATAAACACTCATTCACACTTATACACTACGGCAAATTTAGTTTTATTTAATTCACCTATAGAGCATGTGTTTGGACTGTGGGGGAAAGCGGAGCACTCGGACGAAACCCTCGCCAACACAGGGAGAACATGCAAACTCCACATAGAAATGACAACTGATCCAGCTGGGGCTTAAACCAGCAACCTTTTTCATCTGAGGTTAAACAATAAGCCACCGTGTCGCCCCGTAAAACTGCAATTAACTCTTTATAATTTCCTGAACATCACAATATGATGCAATGCAGATCATTTTCCGTTTTCATCATTGCATGAACTTTTTCTGACCTGAATGTCTTGTTATTTCAGCATGACTTTTAATTAAAATCCTCAATGCAGTTTAATCCAAATACTCTCTATCAAAACAGTCAGTAAATTAATCCAAACGCCACTCCAGTTACAGCGGGTCTTAAAAAACAAATCTCCCACCTACAGTACATAATAACAAAACGATCAGTTTGTTTCTTATTCATTGCGATGGTTTGTCTGAAGCAAGGTCAGAGTTGCAGGCAAATCCCGACGGCTCAAATTCCTGCAAAAAAAAAAAGAAAAAAAAGCAGAACAGCTCCGGCCTCATGGTGGACGGACTGCATGACGGGCATATTTGAAAGTTATTACAGCGCTGAGTGATTGGGAGCAGCGCCAAAGAATCGTTTGTCTTTGCACACGTATGGGTCCCAAATCTCAGTATAAGGAGCGTTATTGTCTCCCAGGGTCTGTCGCAATGTCATCTGGCTCTCGGGTTTCATTCAGGATGAAACTGGATAGAATAAACAGTCAAGAATTCACAATTGGACACGGTTTGCGATCCTCGTGGCCTTTGACTTCGCTCTGCGTTTCCCATGGCCAGATAAATTTGAAATTATACATGTTATCGGTTTTCCCGAAAGCCTAACAATGCCAAAATCCACAACATATCACAATAGTATCAGTGTTTAAGAGCGGGCCTTTAAAAAGACAGCTGTTCAGATCTCATATTCAACAGAAAAAAGTGGCTTCTTTCACAATCGCTTGAAGAATGCCAATGCCAAAGTGAAGATTTGGCTTTTCAGGGATGAAAAAACAAAACGAAGCACAATAATGGGAGTGAAAGTGCTGCCATGCTGGAATGATAAAGTGATACAACAACATTTCGAATGGAATGTTGGCTAAGAGTGAGGCAATAAAAAAAAAAGCATGCAGAAGATTGCAAAATATGATGAACCATGACTGAACAAATCCTCTTGCATCAGCTTTCTAATTAGATTAAAGGAAATAAAATCATTTTATTTATCATTTTGGTAGGCACTGCTCTCAATTATCACTTTTTTTCAGCATGAAAAAAAAAGAAAGGGCAAAATTCTGATTCAAAGAAGGTCAAGGTGCTCCATGATTGGCCAGCCCAGTCACCAGACATAAACATTATTGAGCATGTCTGGGGTAAGATACAGCATTGAACAGCAGATGGCGCTCTAGGTTAGTCACTCATGGCTCTCTAGGATAGTTTTTAACAGCAGATAGTGCTTTAGTTTAGTAACTGATGGTGCTCTAGGCTAGTTTTTACCAGCTGATGGCGCTCTAGGTTAGTCACTGATGGCTCTCTAGGATAGTTATTAAGAGCAGATGGCGCTCTAGTTTAGTCACTGATGGCGCTCTAGGCTAGTTTTTACCGGCTGATGGCTCTCTAGGTTAGTCACTGATGGTGCTCTAGGCTAGTTTTAAACAGCAGATAGTGCTTTAGTTTAGTCACTGATGTTGCTCTAAGCTAGTTTTTAACAGCTGTTGATGGCGCTCTAGGTTAGTCACTGACAGCGCCCTAGGCTAGTTTTTAACAGCAGATGGCTCTCTAGGTTAGTCACTGATGACGCTCTAGGCTGGTTTTAACAGCTGATGGCGCTCTAGGTTAGTCACTGATGACGCTCTAGGCTAGTTTTAAACAGCAGATGGTGCTCTAGGATAGTTTTTAATAGGAGATGGCGCTCTAGGCTAGTTTTAAACAGCAGATAGTGCTTTAGTTTAGTCACTGATGTTGCTCTAAGCTAGTTTTTAACAGCTGTTGATGGCGCTCTAGGTTAGTCACTAATGGCGCTCTAGGCTCTAGGATAGTTTTTAATAGGAGATGCCGCTCTAGGCTAGTTTCAAACAGCAGATGGTGCTCTAGGCTAGTTTTAAACTGTAGAAAGTGCTCTAGGATAGTTTTTAACAGCAGATAGAGCTTTAGTTTAGTCACTGATGGCTCTCTACGATAGTTATTAAGAGCAGATGGTGCTCTAGTTTAGTCACTGATGGCGCTCTACGCTAGTTTTTACCAGCTGATGGTGCTCTAGGTTAGTCACTGATGGTGCTCTAGGCTAGTTTTAAACAGCAGATAGTGCTTTAGTTTAGTCACTGATGTTGCTCTAAGCTAGTTTTTAACAGCTGTTGATGTCGCTCTAGATTAGTCACTGATGGCGCTCTAGGCTAGTTTTTAACAGCAGATGGCTCTCTAGGTTAGTCACTGATGACGCTCTAGGCTAGTTTTAAACAGCAGATGGTGCTCTAGGATAGTTTTTAATAGGAGATGCCGCTCTAGGCTAGTTTCAAACAGCAGATGGTGCTCTAGGCTAGTTTTAAACTGTAGAAAGTGCTCTAGGATAGTTTTTAACAGCAGATAGAGCTTTAGTTTAGTCACTGATGGCTCTCTAGGATAGTTATTAAGAGCAGATGGCGCTCTAGTTTAGTCACTGATGGCGCTCTACGCTAGTTTTTACCAGCTGATGGCGCTCTAGGTTAGTCACTGATGGTGCTCTAGGCTAGTTTTAAACAGCAGATGGCTCTCTAGGTTAGTCACTGATGACGCTCTAGGCTAGTTTTTACCAGCTGATGGCGCTCTACGTTAGTCACTGATGGTGCTCTAGGATAGTTTTTAATAGGAGATGGCGCTCTAGGCTAGTTTTAAACAGCAGATGGTGCTCTAGGCTAGTTTTGAACTGTAGAAAGTGCTCTAGGATAGTTTTTAACAGCAGATAGAGCTTTAGTTTAGTCACTGATGGCACTCTAGGCTAGTTTTTAACAGCAGATGGCGCTCTAGGTCAGACACTGATGGTGCTCAAGACTAGTTTTTACCAGCAGATGGCGCTCTAGGCTAGTTTTAAACAGCTAATGGCGCTTTAGGTTAGTCAATGACGGCGCTCAAGGTTAGTTTTAAACAGCAGATGGCACTCTAGGTTAGTCACTGATGGTGCTCTAGGCTAGCTTTAAACAGCAGATGGCACTCTAGGTTAGTCACTGATGGTGCTCTAGGCTAGTTTTAAACAGCAGATGGCACACTAGGTTAGACACTGATGGTGCTCTAGGCTACTTTTAAACCGCAGATGGCGCTCTAGGAGAATCGATTTCTCAAACGACTTCTAGCCACAGCTCTAATTACTAAAAAGTTGCTAAGATGTTCCTAGTTGAAAATAAGTTCGTAAAAGAAGAAAAAAAGCTAAATATAAATAGTTTTAATTGCAATATTTACTGTAGTAAACTAACATCACAAATTTTCTCAACAAAATACATGATTGGAGGGGAGGGGGGGTGATTAAAATGATGCCTGAGGTTCTTGAACAGGGAGTAAATATTCCCCAGGATTGACCCTTACATTTGACTTAAAATGAAAAAAGCACAACTTCCTCTTTTCCGAGAAGGACACCAGCAAAAGATGAAAAAATAAGAGTCAGAAGGAATGTCCAAACTAAGTCAGAGGAAATTACAGAAACATAGAGAAGAGCAAACCCTTCAGTCTGAACTGCAGTTGTTAAGTCAGTTCACTCAGACTTCATCAAAGCAGTTCCTAATGCACTGCACTCATCATTTTAATCACTGACACAGCATTTACATGATGAAAGATGCCAGAACATGCACCAACTTGAGGACAGGCGTGAAAAAAAAGCACAATTAAAGGACCGAGTCTGAGGTCAACACTCTCATCATATGCTATTATGAACTCAACATGTCAGCCTATTAGATTTAATGTCAAGTGGTGCTCAAGGCTTTTCTGCCAGTTATTCAAGTGGCTGTATTCTAGGAGTCATAGTTTATTCACAAGGGATTTTTAAGAGACCACAAAATAAGACCCACAGTCTAAAGACATGTGGTACTAAACTGGCCGCAGTGTATGAGAGTGTATGTGTGTGAATGTGAGAGTGTATGGGTGTTTACCAGTAATGAAAGGGCATCCGCTGCGTAAAACACATGCCTCAATAGTTGGCGGTTCATTCCGCTGTGGTGAACCCTAATCAATAAGGGACTAAGCCAAAGGACAATGAATGAATGATAGAATAACTAGAGCCCTATGCTAAAAAACTCCCATAACACAAAAAAACTACATTGCAATATTCCTAAAAACACCTACAATGCCTTTGAAACTGCATAGCAACTCACTAGCAAACACCCACAACATTCTGACATCATGGCATAAACAAGAAACACATTTAAACATCTACACCATCTTAATATAACTTAATAAGTGGACTCAATCCTACAAAATGAGGCCTTTCTTATGATTTTTCCACTTAAGTACTTTAAGTCTGTATAAAATCCAAATTTAGTGTTTATTATGCCAGCGCACACTTTTGGTAATCTTTAATCAAATTCTGACCATTTGCTTCTGCATTTTAAAGGGAGGCTTCTTTTCTGATGATGTCAGTTTGACCACGCCCCTTTTACTTTGAAATGAGGGAACGATGTGCAAAAAGAAAGCCCCGCCCACTACTCAATGTACCATCAACATACTGAAATAAAAGTCTGCAACTTCTGGTTCACACAGACTTCAAAGTCAACACGAAAAAAAGGTTGTCTTTTTTTCACATATCGTGACATACATCCAATTAGGACTGAAATTCATCCTGAAATTAGAAAAAAAGTTGCAACCAATTGGATAGTTGGAAGATGAGTGTTGCTTTCGAAATGGAGAAATATTGATGAATGAGGAAAGCAGGGCAAAAAGAAGACCCAAACTAATGGCCCACCCTTAAATTACAAACAGCCTGCCCTAAATGATTGATAACCCCACCCTAAATTATTGATAGGCCCACCCTAAAGGCATTCCATGTGACCAGAAGTGAAAAAAAGTGTTTTTAAAGGGAGGAGGAAAGTTAATGCTATTTGATTAAAGATTATGAGGGTAAATACATTTTTTACAGAATAACATTTAACTGGAGTTAACAACACAACTAGTATATAACATTTTTAACAAGCACTACTATCTACACTACCTGACAAACTCTTGTCGTTTTAAGTTTTAGGAGCAACAAATAACAAATAACTTGACTTCAAGTTGATCATTTAGCATCAGAAGTGGCTTATATGAAAGACAAAGGCCTCTAGATTATGCTTATTTTGACTAAAATAAAATATGATCATCCCTTGATTTTTAATTCTTTAATTAGGACAATCTGACTTAGTGTGGTTTGACTCAAAGTTTATCAAGATTCTTTCGATTAATTTTCAATGCTTCCTCCATCTTACCCTAAGCATGCTCAATAACGTTCATATCTGGTGACTGGGCTGGCCAATCCTGGAGCACTTTGGTCTTCTTTGCTTTCAGGAGCTTTGATGTGGAGGCTGAAGTATGAGAAGGAGCGCTATCCTGCTGAAGAATTTGCCCTCTCCTGTGGTTCATAATGTAATGGGCAGCACAAATGTCTTGATACCTCAGGATGTTGATGTTGCCATCCACTCTGTAGATCTCTCACATGCCCCCATACTGAATACAACCCCAAACCATGATTTCTCCTTCACCAAACTTGACTGATTTCTATGAGAATCTTAGGGTCCATGCTGGTTCCAGTCGGTCTTCATCAGTGTTTGTGATGATTGGGATGCAGCTCAACAGATGATTCACAGGAAAATCTACCTTCTGACACTTTTCCAAATGATCAAGTAGAAGTCAAGTTATTATTTGTTATAACTGGAATCGACGACAAGACTTTTGTCAGGTAGTGTACATATAAAAATAAGATGATAATGCCGACTGCAAGGATGTTTTGCTACACTGCAATACTTTTTTATTGAATATAGGGCTGGGCCGATAGACGATGCCATCGTCCATCACTGATGGCCAATAGACAACACGAGGCAGAGCCGGCATTGCCGATCCTCCGCCCAGCCCCGTTGCAAACCCGCTCATGAAAAATACACACTCAAGCCCCGTTTACACTAATACGAAAATGACCCACAGCCACACCACGTTTTACCTAGCATTTCTGAACAGCCCTCCGTTCGCTGAAAACGCACATCACGTGATCACACACAGACACACTGTCATGCGCTCTCAGAGCAGTGCACGTCGGACAGTTTATCAAGGATGCACCGCTGGATCGTGTCTCACTATAGTTGTTAAACGTGATATTCAGACATCCCAAGTCTCCCGGAAGTTCCGGGAGTCTCTATGCATTTGCGGGACTCATAATGGGCACAAAGGAGTGATAATCTCCCGGAAATCGCGCGTCTCCTTCTCGGTCCTCAAATAAGTCGCGCACCCTTCTCACCCCCGGATTCCTCCTAGCTCTTCAGACACGTCGCACGCACTCCATCAACCCCCCCAACCCCACGCCCCCGCTTTTCATATGATGACGATGCCATCGTCCATGGCGATGTTTCACATTAGACAACGTACGATGCCAAATTGGTCGACCTCACCCAACCCTAATTGAATATCTTACCAATCAACACTTTGAGTTTTTTTCTACACACTGTTATGAACTCAAAAGTTGACTGTTTTTAGAAAATGCTAAAATTGCCAACGTTTTTGAAGAACTGCAGTGAACATGCTGAGTTTAAACATAAGCCCCTTTCACACAGTGATACCGGTAAATATCTGGAAAATTTCCGGAACGACTTTACCGGTATATTCAAAAAAGCGCTGTTCACACAGGCGAGGACGTTACGGAAATTTTCCGGAAAAGAGCATTCACACATCCATTCCAAAATAACGGTAAATTCTGACATCATTCACCACAAATGAGCTTTAAACGGCTGCGCTTGTATTTGTAAACATTTGACTACATTACAAACTCTGTGGATGATCAATATTGTGAACAACTTTCTCAGGATCACTTTCGCATGTCGAGATGTTCATAATATGTGCGTGTGCAGGCGCTCACAGGCTGTTTCACAGGCACACGAACGTAAACAAACAACGGCTTATCATAAGCATCTCATCGTTGATTATTTACACAGTTGGCATTAAGAAGAACATATAAACGTGACCTGACTATCTTCTAGCAGCTAAATGTGTCTGGAAAAATATTCAAAGGCTTTTATTCTCACAAACCGCGCGGACGTAAATGCGTCTGACTGTTGTGATTGGCTTAAGCAGATGTTTCACGTCAGCACGTTCTAGACGTGCACGCGCTTATTACGGCAATCTTCCATCTGCATTCACACAGCGCAGCATTCCGGCAAATTGCCGGTAATGTTACAACTTCTCTTTCCGGAAAATAGCCAGAACGAATTTACCGGTATTTTCAAAAAGGACCTGTTCACACATACAACCTTTACAAAGGTCTGTATGTGTGAAAGGGGCTATAGACTATGGATTACACAAGACATGTCACTCGTATACTTTTGAACAAGGGAAAAGGGTAACTGTCAATATGGCAATTGAGGCCCCGCCTTCTAGTACAGGAGCCAATCAGCGATCAATATATAGTAAATAAAGCCCGCCTTCTAGTACAGGAGCCAATCAGCGATCACTATAGGATGACAATTCTCAGAGGGAGGGGTCAGACCAGACGTGAGTTTTTGCAGATTTTGTGTGATATGAACATTTAAAATTAAAACTAAAGAGACAGCTGTTGTTTACTTTAATTGGTTATTTGTGATATGAAATGTAATTGTAAGATTGGCAAGTAGTTTTGGATAATTTGATGTTTCCCCATTCAAACAGCCTGAGCATACAGCCCGAGAGGCGTTTTAAAGATGGCTGCCAAGTGAAATGACTTGCCTTAAAGGGACTTTGGTGGTTTAAAGCAGTGCAACAATCCTCCCCAAAGGGATAGCTCACAAAATCTGAAATAATTTGTTTGAGTTTCTTTTTTCTGTTGTTTTTTGTTCCTAATACGAATGTCAATGTCTACTAGTCTCCAACATTCTTCAGAACATCTCACTTTGTGTTCAACAGAAGAGAGAAATTCACAAAAGTTTAGAAACACTTGAGTGTGAATAAATAGCACGAGTTCAGTCTTGGGTGAACTGTCGCTTTAAGGTTTGAGCAAATGAACAAACACTCTTCAAGTGTGAGAAATGAGTTTTGGAAGAGGTCGCTGAACTGCAAATATGTTTCCGTGGCCTTGGATGAACGTTTGCCGTTTTGAAGCTGTTGTCGTTTAACAGGAAGGAGAAAAGCTGCTCAGAAGACAGCGAGTCTGTGACCCTTCGGATGGACACTTCAGCACAGGTTATAATGAGGCAAGGAAATGCTTAGAAACACATTATACATCTGCTGCTTGAAGAAGAAAAGGAAGTTGTGAAGTGCATAATGATTAGGGCAACGTATGTACTGGAAAACACATATACGCACTCATTCACACTCATACACTACGGCCAAATTAGTATATTCAATTCACCTATAGCGCATGTGTTTGAACTGTGGGGGAAACTGAAGCAACAGGAAACCCACATCCATCATTGGGAGAACATGCAAACTCCACACAGAAATGCCAACTGACCCAGCCTGGGCTCGAACCAGCGACCTTCTTGATACGAGGCGACAGTCATAAAGATATTACTAAATCTAATTATTTTAAAATTGTTTATTCAATGACAACCATGTTATTTTATGTTTAATTGTTCAATTTCTGTTGCTGAATACTGTTAGGCTGTCTGGAAAACCATAAAGCGCCCTTTATTTCACTTTTAACTCTGCTCTGTTGTATTTATATATGCTTGTAGTTCATTACAATTTATGCAAATGCACTGCATAGACTTGAAGATGGTGGTGACTCCAGGTGGGCTTTTTTGGGGAGCGCCTAGACATTCACTTAGATGAATGTCGCACCTCTGGACTCTGACACACATACACTCACACTCACACGCACGCACGCACGCACGCACGCACGCACACACTCATCTGCACTGGTCACTTTATGCAGACACACTATACTACCTCCCAATATGTCACTGTCACTTTATCACAATTATCATGTTTACAAGTTCTTTTTGCACTATACTGTTTTTTATCTGCACATCTCTGGTTTACTTTGCACTCATTGCTATATGCCCTTAATGTCACTGTATTGTTTACAATTTTTATTACATATGTATATTTTTTAGACCACATTTATGTGCAATGTATATACTGTACATTTTCTTTTTTTCTTAAACTCTACTATTTTTTATATATATATTTTATATTAATGTTTAGCACCTTGGGTCTGAGAGTAACGCAATTTCGATTCTCTGTATGTCTTGTACATGTGGCTGAATTGACAATAAAGCTGACTTTGACTTTGACTTAGATAAACGTGTATAAAACACTAATTTTCTATGGTACTGTTATGAAAATAGAAAATTTGGCTTGGCAAGGCTTCATGCTTTGATCCAATTGTCTTGTCAAACTGATACCTTATAATTTCAGTCTTCTGTAGACATTAGTTAAGATAAAAATTTTAGGCAATTGTAAATTTTATTTTTCAGTGTACTGCAAGTTTAATTACTCAATACTTTTACTATACTATATTGTAAACTATTTACTATATACTATACAATATCAATTTAAGGTGTGATCGTCCTCTGCCTAGAGCGGCAGTTCAGCTTGCGCCGGCCCTGGCGCTACCCAAATAATGACTAAAAGTAAGTTTTTAAGAACGGGTTTCTCAAGCCAGGTGGCTCATTACACCAGGGGCTCATCTCCTGTTTCCAAAATGCATTCCAAACTGCTTGAGAAACTGTTCTGCTATGATAATTGTAATGTAATGTAATGTGTATTTATATAGCGCATTTATTGTGTATGGCCATACACCCAAAGCGCTTCACAATCATGGGGGGGGGTCTCTCCACACCACCACCAGTGTGCAGCATCCACTTGGATGATGTGACGGCAGCCACAAGACAACGGCGCCAGTGTGCTCACCACACACCAGCTATTGGTGGAGTGGAGAGACAGTGATAGAGCCAATTCAGTGGAAGGGGATGATTGGGAGGCCATGATCGTAAGGGCCGGTTGAGGGACTTTGGCCAGGACACCGGGGTTACACCCCTGCTCTTTCACAAAAAGTGCCATGGAATTTTTAATGACCACAGACAGTCAGGACCTCGGTTTAACGTCTCATCCGAAAGACGGCATGCGAAAGTTTTGTCTTTCCATTTGGCGTGCATTATTAAATTCCGTAACACTCTCACCAGTCTTTACTCCATATTTGCGTCTAATACCCCAGATTGTCACAGGGCATGAATGAAATGTTCATGAGTCAAAGTGAAACTGCCGAACTGCAGTTAAAGTCACCCAAAATTACAGGAAACTCATAAAAACACTTCACAAAAGCACCTTAATTATATTATTGTCTATTAAGGCAAATAACTAAACTACAGATGTCCAAATGTAGTCAGTAGTGTCTTCGAAGTGAAAGATCCAGAAGGGCATCCTGCTGATTTGATTCAGAGTGGCACTTCTGCTCACCGGTCAGGTATACATCCGTGCTAAAATATCAAGGTGAGAGTCATCTTAGCTTGCGTAGAATAGAGCCAGCTCCCAACCCAACTTTGAGAATAGATTAACGGCGATGTTTTTTTTTTTAAATGCCCGATAAGAGTCTCACGTTAATGCAGCACGTTAACACCGATAACGGCCCACGACTAATATCAACACTAACATTTACAGCGATTCTGACTATTAAGGAGGGCAACGTAGTGGCGCAGTAGGTAGTGCTGTCGCCTTACAGCAAGAAGGTCGCTGGTTCAAACCTCAGCTCAGATGGCATTTCTGTGAGGAGTTTGCATGTTCTTCCTGCGTTCGCGTGGGTTGCCTCCGGGTGCTCCGGTTTCCCCCACAGTCCAAAGACATGCAGTACAGGTGAGTTGGGTAGGCTAAATTGTAATAATAGTGTATGTGTGCAAATGAGAGTGCATGGATATATAACAGTGATGAGTTGGAGCTGTAAGGGCATCCGCTGCGTAAAACATATGCTGGATAAGTTAGTGGTTCATTCTACTGTGGCAACCCCGGATTAATAAAGGGACTAAGCCGACAAGAAAATGAATGAATGAATGACTATTAAGGAATAAACCTCAGTGTGTCACCTTTCAAAAGACACAAAAACCATGCATACACTAAAAATGGTACAAAAGCAGCATGCAATTAACTTTGGGTATGCATTTTTTAGGCATTTTAAGCTAATTTGACAGGCTAAGGGTTTTATTTACAGGCTACACGCTAAGGGGTTAATTTATTTATGCAATAGCTCTGCATAGAAAAAGACTTGATCATACCAATCTATCTAGATGAATGAAATCTTTCCAAATAGACCTGTATTCAATTCATCTGGTGAAATTATATTCATATCGCAATATATATCACAGAAAAATATAGCAATGGCAGATTTTTCCAATATCGGCTAGGCCTAGTAATAATTTTAAAAGCTTATTAGGGCCACACAGTGGCTCAGTGGTTAGCACTGTTGCCTCACAGCAAGAAGGTCAATGGTTCCAGTCCTGGCTGGGCCAGTTGGCATTTCTGTGTGGAGTTTGTATGTTCTCCCGAGTCCCAGTGTTGGCGTGGGTTTCTGGGTGCTCCGGTTTCCCCTACAGTCCAAACACATGCACTATAGGAGAATTGAATAAACTAAACTGGCTGTAGTATATAGGAGCATGTGTGAATGTGAGTGTGTATGGGTGATTCCCAGTACTGGGTTGCAAGTGGAAGGGCATCCGCTGCGTAAAACATATGCTGGAATAGTTGGTGGTTCATTCCGCTGTGGCGACACCTGATCAATAAGTCACAGAATATAAAGAATGAATATATATTTTGAATTAAATACAAGTTTTAATCTACATGCAAAAATAAAGACATAAAAACTGTCACGGGGGTGGTACAAATAGGGTTCAAATAGTACACATTATAGCTTAATTTTTAGGAACTAATATGCACATTTTTAAATTAGGCGTGCACATATGACAACTCATTATAAGGTCTACAATAGAGGAGTTTGATGACTTTCAGGAACAGTGTTTACTGATATAGAGAAGAACTCCCTTTTGTGCTTTGTCTTAAACAGCAACATTACACACTGAAGGAAGTTGAACATGTAAAAAGCATGATAGATCCCCTTTAAAAAGCTGTAGATGTAGCCCAATAAACAGGGTTTAAAGCAGAGCAATATGTACAGTAGTTCCTCAGCACTCATACCCAAATCTTCCTTTCAGTTCTTGATTTACTGTGTGTGTGTGTGTGTGTGTGTGTGTGTGTGTGTGTGTGCGTGCTCGCTTGCGTGCGTGTGTGTGTTTTGTGACATCAGGACAAGAATGTGTAAAATGATATGGTATTACGATGTTCAGATGAATTATGAGGACATTGCGAGTGTTCCCATTTCTCGAAAAGTTTATTAATCATACAGAATGAGTTTTATTTTTAAGTTTCCTGTAAGAGTTATAAAAACAATGGACCCTTTTCACAAGATGGTGATAAATCATTTAGTGGTCATCAGCATCTTAATCCCTTGAAAGTTTTTGATATGAGAGATTTTTTATTTAAATGTATGAACTGTACATTTATAAAGCTATATTTTGTATTATATCATCTTTGCATCAATTTATGAAGGGATGTTTCTAATACAGTCTATGGGAGGGACAGTAGGGCTGTGCGATTAACTGAAATCGTATCAAAATTGCAATTTGTACATGCTCAATTTCTAAATCGAACATCTAAACAGTACAATTTTCCTGCAGTATGGTATTTGAACCAATCATAATGCAGCGCGCCTAAACAGAGCTCAAGAGTGTGTCTGCATGTGTACAGTATCTACAGTTAAAACCAGTAGTTTACATACACTGTACAAAAAGACACATAACCATTTTAAAAAAGTCAGACGTTAATGTGAGTAAACTTTTTTCTTTTAGGTAAGTTAGGATGATCAAATGTGTTTCTGTTCTGCTTAATAGCAGAATAATGAGAGGGATCTTTTTGGAGAAGATTATTATGCCTCTGGAAAAGCTCAGATGATGATGTCAAGATTTTGGAAGTTTCTGATTGGCTAACTGACAACATTTAAGTTAATTGGAAGCACAACTGTAGAATAGTATTTAAGGAAAACCTCAAACACACTGCTTCCTTGTGTGACAACATGGGAAAATCAACAAGCCAGAATCAACAATCAAGCCAGATTACAACTTGCTGAATTACACTGGGAAAAAGACTAATTTTTGGAGACATGTCCTGTGGTCTGATGGAACTAAGATTGAACTGTTTGGCCATAATGACCAGTGTTACATTTGGAGGACAAAGGGGAAAGCTTACAAGCCTGAGGATCACCATCCCAACTGTGAGGTATGGGGGCTGCAGCATCATGTTGTGGGGCTGTTTTGCTGCAGGAGGGACTGGTTCACTTCACAGCATAGATGGCATCATGAAGAAAGAACATTATGTAGAAATACTGAAGCAACATCTCAAGAGGATGGCCAGCAAATTAAAACTTGGCCACAAATGGGTCTTCCAAACAGACCATGACCCTAAGCATGCTGCCAAATTAGTTAAAATGTCTTTAAGGAAAACAGAGTGAATGTTTTGGAGTGGCCATCACAAAGCCCTGATCTCAATCCTAGAGAAAATTTGTGGGCAGAGTTGAAAAAGCTTGTGCGAGCAAGACAGCCAACAAATCTGACTCAGTTACACCAATTCTGTCAGGAGGAATGGGCCAAAATTCCTGCAAACTATTATGAGAAGCTTGTGGAAGGATACCCAAAACATTTGACCAAAGTTACACAGTTTAAAAGTAATGCTAAAAAAATACCAAGGAACTGTGTGTAAACTTTTGACCGTCTAGAAATTAATAAAAAAAATTCTAAAAAATAAAAAAAAAATTCTCTCCTAATTCTGGCATTTAGTAAATGTAAATCATTTAGGTAATCCTAACAGACCTAAAATAGTAAATGTTTAGTATGATTCACCATCAGACATTTTTAAAAAAAAAAATGGTTATCTTCCTTTTTTTAGAGTGTACATCTTCTTTTTTTTACCGTATGTGTGTATGCGATCATA
>NC_133177.1:55615000-55637500 GCF_049306965.1 Danio rerio | reverse complement strand
TGAAAAAGCAATGCAGAGATTATATCTCATTAGGAGGTTACAACAATTTGGTGTAAGTCATATGTTCTGGAGATGGTAAACAAGAACGTGAAAGTGTAGCATGATTGCATGGTGTGGATTAATGCCAATAAAGGAAAAGCAAAAACTGTGTTGAGTAGTAAAAACTGCCAGTGCAATTGTAGGTAAAGCTGATTAATTGAAGATTGTTCCCATCCCTTAAATATAACATTTGAGCTCTTGCCATCAAGAAGACAACCTCAAGTAAATAGGCAACCTCAAGTAAAGAAAAATGTGTATCAAATGTCCTTTGTGTTGAGTGCCATTAGAATTTTAAATACTGGGTTTTAAGTATGTAAAGGTTTTTAAATTTGTTTTTTAATGTGATATACGTGATAACGCTGAGTGTATTTGTGAAGCCTGCTTTTTCTGTGATGTGTGTAATGTGAACGTTGATCTGTATGTGTGGTGAAGCCAAAGATGAATTTCCACTTGTGGCCAATAAAGAAAGTAAAGCCATGTTCCAGTGTATGAGGAAAACACTGAATGTGAAGACTGCATTACTCGATTATTGTTTTGATGCTTGAAAGCCTTTTCATCTTTGACCCATTGATAGTTAACAGATTGGAATGGAGCCGTTGGAAATGAGCTGCGTGACATGAAAAACCAGATCGCTTCCAGTATGTCCCATTATTCTGGCCATTTGACGCTTATTTGTGACCGCAAACATAATTTGTTGAACATTTGCAATGAGGAAATATGGCCTTCTGACGGTTGTAATCTGATATAATACAACTAAAAAGCATCCATGTGCAGAGATGCAGACGAGGGAGACTGAAGCACGGCTTTAAAGTAAAGGAAGGAAAGCATCTGATAGGAATTAAAGATGAAGCCCCTGAGCGTTCAGCGCAACAGCTTCTCTGAATATCACAGGGTTTGAGCTAAATCAGTTTGGCATGTTTTCTGATGGTATCTGGATGGGACGTCCCGAGCTTATTCAGAGAGAAGTACAAAACTCTCTGAATCAGAATGTTCAGAGCTCCTCAACAGTGCAAAGTAAATGAAATATTTGCTGAAATATGCGGCTGACAACTCGTACTGGACCATCACAAAACTGAGAGTTCTCTTGGTAACGCAACAGGGCGTTTTAGAGGGAAACAAAAGAGATCTGGAGGAGGAAAACTCTCACTGATGGAGCGCATGTAAAAAACAGTTTACCTATTAATGTGATTGCAAAGTTAAAAATTAAAATATATGCTTCAAACCTTTATAACTTTCTTCTACAGAGCCTAAATTATCTTGATAACGAATATATTGGGGCGACACAGTGGCTAGTGCAGTGCAGTGGCTAAGTGCTAGGCAGTATCGCCTCACACAGCAAGAAGGTTGCTGGTTTGAGTCCCGGCTGGGTCAGATTATATATATATGTATGTGTATATATACACACACACACACACACACACACACACACACACACACACACACACACACACACACACACACACACACACATAGTATATATATATATATATATATATATTAGGGGATTTTAAATCGACATCGATCGAAATTTATGCTCAATTTCGATAATCGAATCAAAAAATAGAATCGTTGATGCTGCCACGCCCCCATGTCACGTCAGCCTGGCTTGCCAAGCGGGAAAAAACAGGCTTGTTGAAGTGCTTGTTAAACTGCAGAAGCAGGAGACCCGTCGACAGAACTTAAACCCTCTCCTCTTTCAATGAAGTCGCCGGTGTGTAAGCATTTTGGATTTCCAGTGAGTTATGTTGACAACGTTCATGTTATTGACAAAAAAAACAGTTTTGCAAGCTCTGCTATGTACGTATTACGTACGGTTCGTCCGATAGACAACACCGACATCGCGATCCTCCGCCCGCCCCCGTTGCAAATGCTCGCGAAAAGTACACACTCAGGCCCTGTTTACACTGTCTTTGTTTTTAAATGCCATTTTAGAACGACAACGATTTGACATCCACATTGGTGTGTAGCATTTCTGAGCAGCCCTCCTTCCTCTCTACCTCTGAAAATGCACATCACGTGACTACACACACAGACACAGACGCGCACACACACAGCCATGCGCTCGAGACAGCAGATCCAGGCAGTCAGAGGACTGCTTCAATCTTTCACTCACTTGTACTGTCATTTTAGCGAACACCTCAGATACTGTTGGCTGGTTCCTGTTGGTTGTGCATCTTTTTTACCGACGCCATTATAAGGACACAGATCACTGCCTATTCACGAGTCCCGCAGAAAAAGTGATTGACAGGTGGTAATTATGCGTGTATCTTGCATTTATTCATTTGCTGTATGATTTGTTTATGGGTAAAACAAAGACCATGCAGGTCACATAGTTTAAACTGTAGGCTACAAATAATTAATTGGTCATTAATTAATTAATTATTCATAATCGAAAATCGAATCGAATCGTGACTTAAGAATCGAAAATGTAATCGAATCGAGGATTTGGAGGATCGTGACACCCTTTATATATATATATATACATAGACACACACACATACAACAGTTCTGTCTGGTTCTCGAATCTGATTGACTGATAGACGTGATATATTTAAGTAATATCAGCACCCGTACAGCCTCTTTACCCTTTCTGCATTACTTCGCCCACATACAACCAGCAAAAAGCAGATACTACAGATCTATAGTTTAAAAGATGTTTGCTCAGCTGTTCAACTGTCAGCTTATGATTTGAATCCAACGCGGAAGAAAGTAGTTCCAAAGGATTTTTGAGACCCTCCATGTTTGATTTTGTTTTTATATACACAATTATGCTGTCAAACTGTTGTATAAACTCAACATCACACTCGTAGCAGTGCGATATGGCTGTATATCGGCACTGGTGGGAGCACTAAAGCAGATCGCACACCAGAAGCGCCGCTAGGCGACGCGCTGCGCAACACCATGCATTTTAGATTTGTAAACATAGGTTTCTATCAGGGTACATACACCGGCGCCGCAAGTCGGCGGCGCCTAACCACGACTTAGGACGCAGTTCATATTTCAGCCGCACCACAGAGCGACATCTGATTAGTTTCATGTTAAATATTATGTGAATGTGCGCGCCTGGTGTGTGCTACTTTAAACTGTCATGTGCGCGCCATGTGGCGGCGCTGTGCGGAGTTTCTGGTGTGCGACCTGCTTAAGGCACGCCTCCCACCAGTGCCGGTAAACAGCCATATCGCACTGCTACTCGTGTGATATTGCTCATATATATATATATATATATATATATATATATATATATATATATATATATATATATATATATATATATATATATATATATAAATGATCAAAAGTAACTAGTAAATATTTACTAGAGTAATGTTTTAATCTTACTTGAGTAGCTTTTAGGATTGTAACTTTTACTTGAATAAAAATTTCCGCAAGTTCTTGTACTTTTACTTGAGTATAGATTTTGGATACTCTACCCACCTCTGTTACCTGTAAACCCCATCCCACAGACTTTACAGTGAATGGCTTTAGTTATTTTCATAGCAGACTTGAACCCACTGGAAGTCTTTTATTCTAGTCTTTTATTATTATATATGATCACTAATAAGATGTTCCATTATTAGTAACTGTAGGTGTTATTTTCATTCTCTCATCTTCAGCGCTTCACATTTTCGCGGTTGTAGCTCCTGTCATCTGAAGGAAGAAGGCATTGACTGAATGATTGACAGCTGATATTAATTACTTTGTCTCACTATACTAAACCCGCAGTCCAGTTATTTCAAGGAAATCCTGTCATTTACATTTTCCCAGGAAGCTTGTCATGTGTGTGATTTCTATACATCAGAGGGCTTGACTTTAAGTACCTGGGGTGTTGTCAACAAATCAGAGGGAATCATGGGACACAGGAAGAGGAAAGGCAGAACAGCAGAGACTCAACCTCCGCATCCTGTGGAGGATTTTATGAGCCAAACACAAACATCAACTCATCAGTTCTTCTCAAACTGCTGATGCACCAAAGGAAAAAGGAAATCAAGTCATAGACATTAAATTGGACTGCCATGGCTCCCTGTACACTTAATATAAAGATAATTTATTGGCCCCTATGGAACATTTAACACTGTAAATACAACTATTAGTTGACTACCTAAAACATGAGAAAATCAGTCACACTAAAATAAAGTAAAACTGTGTATAATGACGTTAAGCCAGCTTAATAGTTAACTTAAAAGTTACACTGAGTTTACTCACTTTCTTTTAAAGGGACTGTTCACCCTAAATTGAAATTTCTGACATTATTTATTCACACTTTATTTTAAACATTTAGGAGTTTTGCTATTCTGTAGACCACGAAAGAAGATTTTTTGAAGAATGCTGGAAACCTGTAACCACACTGTGAAAGTCAATTTTTCTTCAAAGTATCTTCTTCTGTGTTCAACTGAAGAACGAAACTCATAAAAGGTTTGGAATCCCTTTTGAGGGGAGTAAATAGCGAGTAAATGTTTATTTTAGAGTGAACTATTCCTTTAAAATAAAGACAACTTGTCACTTTTACAGGGTGGAATCCTTCCATTCTACAAAAGCATATTTACACTGGAAAAAAAACATTTGTTTAGATTTTTTTAAATGCTCTTTTTGCAAAAAAAAAAATAATAATAAAAAATTTAAATTGGCTTTTTTAATGCAGGCACAGTAAATATTGCTCAGGGATTTTTTTCTGTATTTTCTTGTAGGGCGGCACAATTTTAAACAAATTTTATAAAAGTTTTCTGTATTTTTTACAAAACATGATTATAAAATAAAAAATATATACAATATAAAATAAATTAAATATGAATTAAAATATGTCAAATGAAATTAATAATAACATAAAATAAAACTATATAAAATAAATAATAATATAAAAAAAACTTATTAATGAAAATATTTAAAATAAAACAATATAAAAGATATATATATATATATATATATATATATATATATATATAATACAATTATTATTAATAATAATTCAAATCTTTCCATCAGAAACATGATATATATATATATATATATATATATATATATATATATATATATATATATATATATATATATGAATTGAATATACAAAATAAAGGTAG
Organism: Danio rerio; assembly: GCF_049306965.1. Classification (NCBI taxonomy): domain Eukaryota; kingdom Metazoa; phylum Chordata; class Actinopteri; order Cypriniformes; family Danionidae; genus Danio; species Danio rerio. Next base: position 55,632,386 of record NC_133177.1, on the reverse strand, counting down.
CATGGTGGCGCAGTGGGTAGCACAATCACCTTACAGAAAGAAGGTTGCTGGTTTGAGGCCCGGCATTTCTGTGTGGAGTTTGCATGTTCTCCTTATGTTCATGTGGGTTTCGTCTGGGTACTCCGGTTTTCCCCACAGGTTTGAACACATGCATATAGGTGAATTGGGTAAGCTAAATTGTCCGTATGTGTGCAAATGAGTGTGTACGGATGTTTCCCAGTGATGGGTTGCAGCTGAAAGGGCATCTGCTGCATAAAAAGGGACTAAGCCGAAAAGAAAATGAATTAATGAATAAACTAAAATATATAAAATAAATAATAAAAATATAATAAAAATATCAATTAAAATAATACAATATAAAATATATGTAAAATACATAACTAATAACAATATAAATCTAAATTAAGATAAATAAAATAAAATAAATAATAATATCTAAAATAAATAAAACTTAAATTTAAATATGTAAAAAAGTAAAAAAATATTTAATATAAAATAAATTAAATATAAATTAAAATATGTCAAATTAAATAAATAATAACAATGTCAAATAAAACTAATATTTATACATATATAAATTAAAATATATAAAATAAATAATATTATAATATAAAATAAAATCTGTAAAATGACAAATAATAATAATATAATATAAAATAAATAAAATATATATTAAATAATGTAAAATAAAATAAATAATAATGAAAATATTATAAAATAAATAAAATATAAATTTAAATATGTATAATTGAATAAAATAAATAATAATAATATTATATAAAATAAAAATATATAAAATAAAATGTCAAATAAATTAAATAATAATAATAATACAGTATAAGAATATAATATTGAATAAAAAAACAAATATTGTTATTATCATCATTAAATCAAATGTACTATTACATTAAATTATTACGTCTTGTGTTAAAAAGGAAATTTTAATTAAAAATTAAACATACTATTCTGAAACGTACCCTGATTAACAATCACTCTCACCAATTTCAGCTTTATTTTAATGAACCATGCAGCCCTTTACAGATATCATCATATAATTACTTTTATTTAAATGTTTATTGCACAAAAATGACATTAAAAATCATCCCTCTGTCCCAGATAACCATACCCAGGCATGCACAAATATTTGCTTTTGTCTGGACAGACATGTAACTGGGGCTGATTTGAGCACAGTTCCTATCCAGTGTTGACAGCACAGAATAGTGTGTGTGACTTTCCTGAAGCTGCACTTGCACAGGCATGAATCTACAGCAAGCCTCGACACGCAGCTCCACATCACATCACGCAAACAGTACCGCAAGAATGTGCAGACACAAACACAAAAGCATGGGGTTCATTATTTTGGTCACGTTTCTTTGAGTTTGTCTCTCTTGTTAGTGCACATTGAAGAGTTGCCTGAATGGCACAGGTAGGTTTTATCAGTAGGCCACGCCCACATTGACAGAAATAACCCACATTCATTGGTCAATCAGTGTTGTCTGGTGTAAAAATGAGTTGTTTAGAAGATTACGGTAAAAATTCATTATTTTACATTTTGATGTTGATTATTTAAAACCTAATAAAATGTTCAAACTGCAACAGGGAATCAAAAATTCATTTTCTGTAGAAAATTACAATAAAGTTGTAAAAATAATAATGAAAAAAAAATCATTCATTAATTTTCTTTTCGGCTTAGTCCCTTTATTAATCTGGGATGGGCACAGCGGACTGAACCGCCAACTTATCCAGCATATGTTTTACACAGCAGATGCCCTTCCAGCTGCAACCCAACACTGGGAAACAGCCATACACTCATACATTATGAACAATTTGGCTTACCCAATTCACATATACCACATGTCTTTGGACTTGTGGGGGAAACCAGAGCACCCGGAGGAAATCCACGCCAACACAGGAAAACATGCAAACATCACACAGAAATACCAACTGATCCAGCCTAGGCTCGAACCAACGACCTTCTTGCTGTGAGGCGATTGTGCCACCCACTGCACCACCATGCTGCACAAAATATTTAAAAAAATAAATAAATAAAAGAATTGTAATAAAAATGATCAAAAAATTAAATCCCCTTCATTGTTTTAGTAGGAAATTAGTTGTTTTTTTAATAACTTAAAAAAATAAAAGACAAAAATAAAAATATAAAATAAAAAATAATGAAATAAAAAAGTTTTTAATTTTTTTAGACATAAATAAAATCCCATTCAGTTTTGCATGTTGGAAATTAATTTTTTAAATAATTTAAAAAAGTAAAAAACAAAAATTTAAAAAAAGATAATAAACTAATAAAAAAACAAAACAAATGTATGAACAAATAAATACATTTAAAAATATTAATTTAAAATTCCAATCGTTTTTTTTTTTCAGTAGGAAATTAGTTTTTTAATAACTTTAAAAATATAAAAATATAAAAGGTCGGAAATGTAAAAATAAAAATAAAAAAAATACGAAATTCAAAAATGAAATTAAAAAAAGATATAAAAATATCCCAATCATTTTTTGTTAGTAGGATTTTTTCTATACTTAAAAATAACTTAATTTAAAAAACAAACAATAATTATAACAATTTTTTAAAAAGGCAGCATGGTGGCACAGTGGTTAGCACAATCATCTTACAGCAAGAAGATTGCAGGTTCGAGCCTCGGCTTGGTCACTCAGCATGTCTGTGTGGAGTTTGCATGTTCTCCCTGTGTTAGGGTGGGTTCCAGGTGCTCCGGTTCCCCCCACAGTCAAAACACATGCGCTATAGATAAATTGAGTAAACTAAATTGTCAATAGTGTATGTGTGTGAATGAGTGTGTATGTATGTTTCCCAGTAATGGGTTGCTTATCGGTTCGATACTTGAACAGTTCTCTTATCTGTACTTTTTGTAGTGTTTTATAATGAAAAAAAACTAATTGAACAGAATTAACAACTATATTTTATTATTACGTTTTTAATGTAAAATTAAACGAAAGCAATAATTGTTAAACAAATAAATACATAAATATTTTTTCTATAAAAGAATGTACAATGGTTTGAAGGAAAATGACTCAGTTTTTAACCATTCGTTTGGAGAAAAATCAACATGTTTGATTTTTCTGGCAGAAGTCGGGATCTTTCTTGGTTTATTGTGCTCCCTGCAGTTGAAAATACCGTCTTTGAGTTGCAAAATGAAGTTAAATGAGAATAATGTTTAGAATTTTTCATTAACGTGTTTTGGGAGTTTACTGTGTTTTTAATACAGTTTTGGGGCATCTTGCAATGTAAAAACAAGCTGTTTTATTTTATAATTTCTAATAAGCATAGTTTATTATTAGGCTATTCGCAAGATATTTGTAAATACAGCTGATGTAAAAGCATTTTAATGTTTAAGATTTATTTAGGCTGCTGCAGAAAAATACTGCTTTCATTTTAACTGAATGTGTGTGTTTATTTAACTATTAATGTTATACTAGTTTAGGTGATTGACTGCTGGCATAACGATGTGGATGATGTAAAGTTCCCGTTAGTAGGTAGGCAGTCAAAACTTTGCTCTGCAGTAAATGCACTTTTGAAAGATACTTTCACTTAGAAAGATTGCTTAAGTTTCCGCTTATACAAGAAAACAACTTGCTGCGTTTGTTGCAACGTGCATTGTCGCTGTCCACTCGGGATATACAACTCGTTTGGTTCACTCTGCAAGCTTACGAGCTGTGTGAGCACGAGTCTGTCGCGAGTTATGTGTTTGCGCTTAGCGCAAGCCTCCGCTGAGTGCACGAGCGCAGAGCCAAGAACTGTGAAGGCTTTTATACTTGATGCTTTCACCAGAAACACGAGCATTTCTCAGATGAGATTGCGAACTGTGCAGACGAATATCAAATACTGCAAATTAGACAACTGGGTTAGTTAAATCATGCTATTGTAAGTAATGTGTAGTAAGCAATAATTCTCCAGTATCGATAACAGAACAGTTAACGTCAGAGCTTGTCTATACTTTGGTCTTTTATAATGTAGCATCGATACCGATAAAGTACCGACTTTCGGTACCCATTCCTGATTATCAATGCCGTAAAAGGTCCCTTATGAAACAAAAATAGTCAAATTAATCTATCTCTGGAAGATTTCAGTGACTGAACAACACTTCTGTGCATATAGGCCATTCATAACAACACAATCTACATCAGCTTTGCGTGGCTAAAAGAGTTTTAAAACAGAACATTACATGTCTAACAGAAATACTTCAGCCATGGTGTCGTTCCTCCTCCAGCGTGTAAAACTGGTTCCAATATTGATTTAGAATTTTGAAAGTTTCGATTCAGCATTTGTTTTTAACGCCGTCACTCGTGAACGCACATCAGCGTATCTGCGTGAACGGGTGCGCAGTTGTTCAAATCTACATTTGCTGACAGACAGTTTGGACTACTTATCTATCAGAATAATGGGAGTAATCGGCCTGACAATTTTTAATTGGATAAACATTTTTTTGTCTTATGCTTTACCTGGAATGTAAAAATACATATAAACACATTTAGATCATTTACTTTAAACATTACTATTAGAATGTGAAGAGACTTTCAACCAGCACAACCAAACATGTTTCTGAAGACAATACCTACTGCAGCTTTAACTTAAAAAAAACATTATTGTAAAGTGTTGCTAAAGTGTTGAACTATTGCTTTAAATGCAAGCAGATCCCAGTCCGCCAAAACCTGGCAGTGGTTTAAATGGCTTTCGACTCATCAGTCTTGATCTGTGAGAGAGTTTGCTGAAGCAGCAGCAGTTAATGAACACTTCTCGGATGACGATCTGACTCACACTCCAGTGAAACCAAGTAAAAGTGATTTACAAATGTTACTGTCTCTCTGAGTCATATGAATGCAGCTACCAGACTGCACAGATTAACCCAAGCATATAGCTGTATCAAAGAAAAGGGGTTTATACACACTTGTGTGTAATATAGCCAGCTTCTAATGGTAGAAATTAATTAATTATATAGTTATATAATCACACTTAAATAAAAACAGTCTGCAGAAACACTTTGATTGACATTCTCCCATTGTACGTGACATCAGAGGGAAGAAGCCCCGCCCACTAGTGACGATCTCTCCCTTATTAGCATTGTCAGTAGAGATGCGCGGATGGGCTATTATTTCATCCGCAACCGCATCATAAAACTCATCATCCGTCCGCCATCCATCCGCACTAACATTTTTGACCAATTTTTAAACCGCACCCGCCCGCCATCTGCTGACTGAGCTCTTTATTTGAATGGCTTATTCCTTTTTATTATTAAATGAATGTTTCTTTATTGATTATTAGAAAATAGAGAATGACTTTAATGACATGCAGTTAATCCAAACGTGCAAGTCAAATCCAGCATTAATTGACGCTTTGAAGTGACGCTAAACAATACGAGGACGTGTCTTTTCACTTGATTCGATTCCTCGGTCCTAGAGTTTTTTTTTTTGCGTCCTTCCCTCGCATCCTATAGGGGTGGAAAGACAAGGAAAGAAAGCAAGGGAAGGAAACGAGGATACACAAATAAGAAATGAGAAGCACCCTATAAAGCTCTCAGAATATCAGCAGTGAACTCCGTCTCCAATCGGTGCACAGGGACAAAAATAAATAAATAAATAAATAGTCTAAATGAAACGCACTGTACTGTACAATTTTTTTTTATTATAGTAGCCTAATAGAAAACGCATTGACACATCATTTCAACATTCAGACGAGAGCGCCTGGCCTCTAATGCGCCCTGCTGCACTGAAGGAGCGCTCGCTCGCAGCACTTGTTGCTGGAATGCATAGAATTCTCTTGGCAAGGTGCTGTAGACGTGGGAATGCCTGGCCTTGTATCTCCCAAAAGGAAAGTAGATTTTCCTCTGCTGATCCGTCTATACTTAATTTTGTAGAGGAAGACTTCTGTACTTCATCCAGAATTAGTGTATCCGATTCCTCCTCTCATTCTGTGAAGTCAGTCCTAGGCTTTTTCGTTGGTGCGCCAGCTATGTGTACAAAAACAGTACAACCGCCCGCCACCCGCCCGAATTTAATTAAAATATTGTTTTTCGTCACGTCATCCGCCCGATCCGCGGTTTATCCGCGGATTCCGCGGCTGTAACCGCCATCCGCGCATCTCTAATTGACAGCCCAGAGTGAGAAGCAGCCGTCCGCTATTAGAGTTTATGCCATACCAGCTGAAGATAATGTCAGCGACTAAAGCCTAGGTCACAATACATAACTTTAAACATCAGCAGATTGCTGGGTTGTTCAGACTACATGACTTGATTTTGTGTCTTTAAATTGCTGTGGTTTTCACACCGATCCGATCTCTCTGCGAGCATTTTAGCTTGCAAATTGGGGTCAAAACCAGGCTTAAAATCCTGTAGTGTGATCTAGGCATAAGAGGCATTACAAATGTGGAGTTTAGGACGCAGTTTCGGTTTTTCAGTGATAACGTCAGTCCTGTTTTGAGGCATTTGTATCTCATTTAAATTTAAAGCAACAGGCACCAAAACGCCACAATTTGGATGAAAGCCTAAAAGGAGAAGTTATAAAAAATTATTTGTGTGGTATTTTGAGCTGAAACTTCACACACACATCTTGTAAAAAGAGGCATAATAGGTTCCCTTTAAAACTTCCAGTATAGTAAAGTATTGTTCACTTCTATAATAATGCACAGAGACACTTTTAAATGTACCGATGGCCATTATTACTGTGATGATCTACGCTTCAGTAGAGGACACAGCTGAGCACATCTAGACAATGCTGCACAGTTCATTACACCGGTGTAGCATTACACTGTTATTATGTGCTATTTCCAATAACAGTTGGTGCTGACATACAAAGCAGGATCCTGACAGAAAAAATACAGCAGCACACAAACTAGGCCTGTCACCATATCTCATTTTTTGTTGTACAATATATTACACCAAACATTTATTAGGTACACCTGTCCAACTGCTCATTAACGCAAATTTTTAATCACATGGCAGCAACTCAATGCATTTAGGGATGTAGACATGGTCAAGACGATCTGTTGCAGTTCAAAGCGAGCATTAGAATGAGGAACAAAGGGGATTTAAGTGACTTTGAATGTGGCATGATTGTTGGTGCTGAGTATTTCAGAAACTGCTGATCTACTGGGATTTTCACGCACAACCATCTCTAGGGTTTACAGAGAATGGTTCAAAAAAGAGGAAATATCCAGTGAGCGGCAGTTCTGTGAGCGCAAATGCCTTGTTGATGCCAGAGGTCAGAGGAGAATGGCCAGACTGGTTAGAGCTGATAGAAAGGCAACAGTAACTCAAATAACTACTCGTTACAACCGAGGTACTCAAATGGCCTCCACAGTCACCAGATTTCAATCCAATAGAGCAGTGTTTCTCAACTGGTGGGTCGCGTGTGTGGTCAAAAAAAACAGCAAACGTTTCATTTTTAACTTATTTTGCTTATACCAGACTTTTATTTTGAAATGCACGAGCGACAACTGTACTGTTTAACATGTGAAATTTGATTTAATTATAGCAACAAATTTGTTGAATTACAAGTACAACCCCGGTTATGTAAAGTATGGATTTAAATATACTGTCGACTCAAAAGGCTTAAAAACTCAGTGTTTCATATGTAGTGATGTGCCCTCACAAGAGCACGTTTAGAAGCCAAACATTTGTCGTTTTTACTTTGTAATATTTCTATAATTTGAGACATTTTGTTAAATGATAGTAATAAAATATTGTTTATTTGTAAGTCTAGGGGATTTTCTTATGATTTATTTGTCACTACTTGTGTATGTTAACAAATAAATACAAATTAATTATAATTCCTAAAATTATATATTATAGTTCCTAAAAATTTGGGTCGCGGGTTGATGACCATGTAAAAATGTGGGTCCCATGGCCAAACCAGTTGAGAGCAACTGCAGTAGAGCACCTTTAGGATGTGGTGGAACTGGAGATTGGCATCATGGATGTGCAGCCGACAAATCTGCAGCAACTGCCTGATGCCATCATGTCAACATGGACCAAAACCTCTGAGGAATATTCCCAGTACCTTGTTGAATCTATGTCATGAATGATTAAGGCCGTTCTGAAGGCAAAAGTGGGTCCAAGCCGGTACTGGTAAGGTGTACCTAATAAAGTGACCGGTGAGTATTGTCATTTTTAGACCATTTTACGCCACTCCTTATATAATGTTAGAACAATGTAATATCATCACAATGCAGTACACTCTTCCAAAGTATTTGATTCTTAAGAATAATTAATTTAATTGCATTCATTTTAACAATGTTATAATCAAGCAGAATCAGAATGTGTAAGCACATATCCTCCTAAATAAATAATAATAAATGTTAACAAACAAGTGCGAGGGCAAAAGTAACAGAGGCTGTGATATCTGCTACCAGATCTATTTTCAGTCGCCAGACACCCACATGACAATATATTATAGTAATTTATAGTAAAAACTAGAGTGTTTTTAATAATACTGACACTAACAGCTCCAATAGAGGAAGAGATGTTGCATAGTCGGCTAAAATATTGCTGGATTTGCATCATTAAAAATGATTGAGGTCATGTCCATGTGATGTGCGATAAGTCAATATATTGATTATTGTCACAGGCCTAACACAACCAATTTGAAAGACAGAGACATTCAAAAATGTCACAAATGTTAATTAAAGGGAACATGTCACATAGTTACTATCATCGTGGAAATAAAAATGTCAGAGGTTTTGTAAGGTAAGATTGATTCATGCCAAATAAAGCAGAGCATGCGCGAACATGTTTTGAGCTTATGAAATGCTACAGCTCTGGACTGATGGGATCCAGAAGTTTGGTAAACAGTGTTATAAAGAATCAAGTTTTGATGTAAAATGTATGATTCCGCTCTATTTCCAGGCCTCTTATCAGATAAGCAAAACAACATGACATTGATCATGAGACTCTCTGTTCAGATGGTCAGATTTACTCCCACTGATGCTCGTTTGGGTTAGTTTATGCACGGTTATTCAAAGTTACATTATAAATAAATAAATAAAATATATATAATTATGACCACATACACTACCGATCAAAAGATTAAGGTCAGCAGGATTTTTAAATGTTTTAAAATAAGCTTCTCCTGCTCACCAAGGCTGCATTTATTTCATCAAAAACTACAGTACACGCTGTAAAAGAGTGAAATGTTATTGTACTATAAAATAACTGTTCAAAAGTAGTTTAGAATTTAATTTAATCATTTATTCCAGTGATTTTAATGATGAATTTTCAGCTTCATCACATGATCCTTCAAAAATCACTCTAAAATTAATAATAATAATTAATATTATTAGTATTGTTATTATTATTTTATATTATTATTAATACTATTATAATTATTATTATTATTATTATTATTACTAATGGTAACAGGAATAAAAGCAATATTGATTTTTGAAGTATTAATTTCATATGCAACTACATACAATAAAAAAGCAGTTATTAAACATTTTAATAAATTAAATCACATTTAATAAATGCCACCCTGCTGAACATAATAATAAAAAAAAGAAAAACTGAACCCAAACTTTGGACTGGTGGTGTTTATTTTATGTATAATCAAATTATTAGTCCTCTTGTGTATATTAGTCCTCCTGTAATTTCTTTTCTTTTTTTGATGTTTTTTTTTAATACTTTTTACAAATATTTCTCAAGCATTGTTTAACAGAAAGATTTTTTTGTTTTTTGTTTTAGGAACTAATTTCTAATAACCGATATAACATTTTAGTTATTTAGCAAGACAAAAGTGCAATTTAAAGGCTTTTCTAAGTTATTATTTTAACTAGGCTAGTTAGGATAATTTAATATAGATTGTTAGAAAGTGTTTTGCTGTATAGACATTTGATAAATAAATATTTCTAATAGGGGGCTAATAAAATTGTCCATAAAATAGTTTTTTAAAAATTGAAGACTCAAGCCAAACTAAAATAAATTGTCTTTCCCCAGAAGAAAAATATTACAGGAACTACTGTGAAAATCTCCTTGGCCTGTTAAATATAATTTGTAGAAATTTTTTTTTAAATAATACAAATTTAACACATAATGTAACAATATAATATAATATAATATAATATAATAAAATAGAATAGAATATAAATATTTATATATAAACCTAAATAATGTATCATATTCAATTTAAACAATAGTCTTTGGACTCCATCATCATGGTACTGAATGACTGATAATATTACTGTATTATTAACATGCTTCTGCAACATAATGTGAACACACTCAAATATATAGATATATCCAGTGGCATCACTAGGGGGGAAAGTTAGGGCAATTCTAATGGTCCACGCTGTTTAGGGGCCACAGGAGTTACTATAAGGGTAACAACCCCCCACCTCCCTCTTCTCCTAGAGGGCACACCCAAAAAATTCTGTCATAGAGCGCACACACAATCTGTCAACGCGCCGCACCTGGATGTATCCAAGTAGATTTACATTTAGTCATTTAGCAGATGCTTTTATCCAAAGCGACTTACAAATGAGGACAAGGAAGCAATTTACACAACTATAAGAGCAACAATGAATAAGTGCTGTAGGCAAGTTTCAGGTGTGTAAAAAAAAGTGTAAGAAGCAAAACATTTTTTTTTTAATGTAGTTAGAGGAGGAGTCAGAGAGGCAATTGCAGATTAGTAAGGAAAGTGGAGACTAAATAGTTGACTTTTTAGTCGTTTCTTGAAGACAGCGAGTGACTCTGCCGTTCTGATGCAGTTAGGGAGTTTATTCCACCAACTGAACAGATTGAGCGCGAGAGTTCGGGAAAGTGATTTCTTACTGAGGTAGACACAATAATCATTGAAAACTAAACAAATCTGGGTTGTTTAAAAAAAAGTGGACAAAACATAACGATGGGTTATCTTTTGTCAATATAATTTATATTGTATAGCATTACATTTCTATTAAATATTTGGGTTTGTCTATTGACCCTATTCTTAAATGCGGAAGTGCGCCTGTTTTCGCGATTGTCTTAGAACTTCCGATTCAGTCGCCTATGGGAGAAATGATTAGGAATAATAAACGGCAGAAAATGGTCAAACTACTTGCTCTACAAACAAATGTTTGCATGACGACACAGACCAAGTAGAATAATATAATAAGAAAATATCAAATTGCAACATCAAGCAGCGTAACGAGCAGTTTTTAACGTCAAAAAATTAATGGAAGTGAATGTGACCGGAAGTCTCGAGACAAAAAGATTCAAATGGCAGCGCCCACTGGTTGGCGGAGAATAAGGTGAATGCTTTATACAAATTTGAGGGTTTTTGTGTGTGTGTGGGGGGGCGAAGCAGTGGCGCAGTAGGTAGTGCTGTCGTCTCACAGCAAGAAGGTCGCTGGTTTGCGTTGGCGTTTCTGTGTGAAGTTTGCATGTTCTCCCTGCGTTTGTGTGGGTTTCCTTCGGGTGCTCCGGTTTCCCCCACAGTCCAAAGACATGCGGTACAGGTGAGTTGGGTAGGCTAAATTGTCCATGGTGTATGAGTGTGTGTGTATGTGTGTGTGTGGATGTTTCCCAGAGATGGGTTGCAGCTGGAAGGGCATCCGCTGCGTAAAAACTTGCTGGATAAGTTGGAGGTTCATTCCGCTGTGGCGACCCTGGATTAATAAAGGGACTAAGCCGACAAGAAAATTACTGAATAGTGTGTGTGTGTGTGTGGTTGTGTGCGCGGGTGCGTGTCAGATTTGACCTCTCAGTCTTGAGTATTATTTTAACAACCTTGATAGGTTGTCTCTATTAATCCAATTTGTTTATTGTCATGTACAGTAAAGAAACACGTTTCCCTGTACAATGACATTCTTACTTTGCCGTCCACAGTGAAGTCATACACATAATATACACATCATACACGGCATACACATATATATACACAGAAGTGATAGAAGTATTAATATGAAATGTGTATGTATAAATATCTATGAATGTCAATAATTTATATTACTATGTAAACAGATCATCTGCTTAGAATTTTAAGGTTCTATCTGACATTTTTGTCAGAATTGAGTTATTGACATATTCTTATTAAATGACAACTTAATTACTTTATGGCATGTTTTTTATACGTTGTTTACATTTTAAGACTTTATTTAAAAAACAAATGTTACACACAAGCTGTTTGCTATATGGAATGCAAAAACTTTAAAGCTCAATATCTCGAAATCATTTAGAACACAGATAGAACCTTATAATTCCAAGGTGACGAGATGTAAACAATGTAGAATAATTGTTTGAAATTGCGCTTATTTTGCAAAAAGTGCCTATTGCAATTGGCTTATGTGCAAACAACAGTATAATGGCCGGAGCAGATTAAGTGCAACTGTATGCATTAAAAGTGCAAACTGGATGAAGAATATAGTGTGTTACTGAGCAAAAAAAAATTTTAACTGTTTGTGTCCACTGGTTATCCATTTAAAAGTCTGATAGCTGATGGGGAAAAAAAAAAAGAGTTTCCCATTTATTTCCATGTATTTCATGCCACTGTTAGTGGCATGAAATACATAATTACCACGTATGATAAACTTGAGAGGAATGTCGCACTAAACTTACAAATTAAACACCTCAGGCTTTATATTGCTCAACATATAAGTTACATAACTCAATATACAGAGTGCAGAAAAATCAATCGGCATGTTATTAAATGCGTTTGGATCATGACATTTATTTGCTTTCTCGGGATCTAGACAATGTTTTCATAAATGTAAAAAAATAATAATAATAACTACATATTCAAGTTAAATAGCTAATTCCTGAATATAACATCTTTTATTATTAGTTAATGATAAATAATCACCCGAAAACACAAATTCAGTCATCTTTTACTCTCCCTACAATTCTTCCAAACCTGTTTGAGTGTCTTTCTTCTGTTGAACACAAAAAATATATATTTCGAAGAAAAGCTGGAAACCTGTAACCACTGACTTCCATAGTAGAAAAAACGAATGGAAGTCAATGGTTACAGGCTTGCAGCTTTCTTTAAAATATCTTCTTCTGTTTCCAAAAGAATCAATTAAACTCACAAAGGTTTGAAACAACTTGTGGGACAGTAAACAGCGAGTAAATGATGAAACAGATTAAAATCTGGTGTATTTATTATTCAAACTTATGATTTGACATATAACTATTCAATTTATATCAACAAACTAAGTTATATATGTAAATATACACATATATCTATAGATAAAATAGACATATGAAAATAGATAATTATGAAAATATAAAATAGATATTATTTACAGTTAAAATATATACATAGTCAAATGTAAAACATATCTATGACGGTATACATCAAAACTTTTCAAAAATATTTATATAAAAACAACATTTTTACACTATCTTTACATTAATAGATTTATTTTTCAGCATTTCAGACATCACTGCCATAGTCACTGACGAAAAATTAATACATAAACAAGTTAGCGTTGCTAGTTTCCAGTAAGTTTGCTTGTTTCCAATGGATAGAAGCACGGTAAAGGTGGCAGGTGAACTTTGGTGAACTCGAACTTTCACAATCACTCGTCAAGCTTAGGTTTTAGACAGAAAAGCCCTTTAAAAAGGACGAGACTCACCCACGGCGACACACAGAAGATCCATCAGCACAATAAACATTCTGTTCTTCTTCAGCTCCGACATGACTGTGATTCTTCTTCACTGAATCTGTGGCGAGTAGTAGTTCTTCCGGGTGTCCGTGGCACCTGCGTGAAGGTGCGCTGATGATGAAGATGATGATGTAACGTGTCCCCGCTCGTTTCCCGTACTGTACTTTCAGTGCCACGAGCTTCAGTCCACGCGGTTGAACAAAACGCGTTAAAGCTGAAGACTGAAGCGCAAAACAGTTGAACAGACTTTACTCGCGCATGACCACGCCCACAAGTGACGTCACTCGTGTTCCCTCTCTCTCTCTCTCTGGCTATCTGAGTTCAGGAGTGGAATATACTGTAATAGATTAACCCCTTCAGATTGTGTTTACAGTACTATTTCGAGTAGCTATTGATCCATAAATGAAAATCTGTGAACTGTTTTAATTGTGCGATAATTATTTTCTTATGTCCATATGAGAGAAAGGTATTATTTAATAAATTATGTTATATTATATATTTCTGGTGTCAGCAGGTACATAAAATTGCAAAGACTACCTGTCAAACGTTTAGGGTCAGTTTTTTTTTTCATGTTAAAATTATTCTGTTCATCAAAGCGGCATTTATGAAATGTAAAAGACAAAAGTTAACTATTTATAACAATTTTAAATAACTGATTTTTATTGTTTGTACTTTCAAATTAAATTATTACTCCAGTTATTATTGCTTTTATTACTATTACCATTAATAATAATAATCATAATAATAATAATAATAATGATTTTAATAATTCATCATTAAAATCACTGGAATAAATGATTAAATTAAATGATAAACTACTTTTGAACAGTTATTTTATAGTACAAAAACATTTCACTCTTGAACAATTTGTACTGTATTCAAAATTCAAAATTTAACTAACCCCAAACTTTTAACCGGTCAAAAAAATAAACAGGGAATCTACTAACTCAGGGGGGCTAATAATTCTAACTTCAACTGTATGTATGTGTGTGTGTGTGTGTGTGTGTGTGTGTATATATATATATATATACATATATATATATATATATATACATATATATATATATATATATACATATATATATATATATATATATATATATATATATATATATATATATATATATATATATATATATATATATATATATATATATATATATATACATATATAACCATTAAAGACAATTATTACAGTGCATATATCTCTATGGTACAATGGTCTTTTGAGGTAATTAAAATTTTTTTTATAATGATATTTAATTATTTTTTTGTTTTATAATCTTTAAAAAGTAATTTATTGATTAAATCCCAGAAAATGTATCAATAGGAACAATTTTGTAACAGTTAACACACGTTTGTGAGAAGTATTATTTAAAATGTACACTTTATTATAAATAGTTTATAAATTTTAGCGTATGCTACGACGCAGCCTACGCGTGGACGCATAGCCCTCGTCGTGGCAGTCGGCGTCGCTGACACGCACCTTTCAAAAAATGTAACTACACCTCGCAACGACGTATAGCGCAAGCTTTGGGATTAGTCGGCTTGGTGGCACTGACGAGTGTAGGCGGGAACGAAAGCCGTGCAAGCCTGATGGAGCGATTGTTTACAAGCGAGGATTCCCGTGAAGGTACTACGGATGGAAAGTTTTGTTTTGTGTTTACCTTATGATTAATGTTGTTGCACGTCCGCCGGTTCCTGCCTCAAAATGAGCAAGTTTGAGACACTTGTACATTAAAGAAGAGCTCAGAAAAAACAAAACACCAGCGAAGAAACTCGACACAGAGGAACATAAACACCTCACTGCCAACTAGCATTTCAGAAGTGTTACTGCAGAGCAACAGAGACAGCGCGCAGAAGTATGAATGCACAGCTACGCGCGTTCCATGTGCCATGCGTCACGCCGATCACTTGATGCAGAAGTATAAACCAGTCCCTTTTTTATCAGGGGTCACCACAGCAAAATGAACTGCGAACTATTCCAGCGTGTGTTTTAAGCAGCGGATGCTGTTCCAGCTGCAACCCAGTAATGGGAAACACCCATACACTCTTGCGTTCACACTTATATGGCCAGTTTATTCAAATCACCTATAGCGCATGTCTTTAGATTGTGAGGGAAACCGGAGCACCCGAAGTAAACACACGCCAACACAGGGAGAACATGCAAACTCCACACAAAAATCCCAACTGACCCAGCTGGGACTCGAACCAGCGACCTTCTTGCTGTGAGGCAACAGTGCAAAGCACCACAAACACACCATTAAAAATCTAAAATGTCCAGTTTATATCAGTGTTTAAAAAAAGAAACATGTTTTGATCCTTCTTTTTGTGTTTTGTAAGGTTGTCAGGGGCGGACTGGCCATCTGGCAATTCTGGCAAATGCCAGAAGGGCCGGACCATTTTTTTAAATGTGGGCCGGTATGCTCTTTTTTAAATAACGTTTTTTTAATATGTATTGTTTTTACATGTTTTTTTCTTGCAAGAAGTGAATATTGTGATGATGATGATGATGATAGTAATAATAATAATAAATGTTAAGCGTTGGCCCAATCGGCAATGGTTGACTGGTTTCAAAATGGGCAGACGTAATCAAAATCTGGCAAGAATGTCAAACAAACAGTAAGTGCAACACAAGCTAATTGTCAGAGATGGACCGTTAAAAAAAAAGAAAAGGCGGTGCCGAAAAGGCCAGAGAAAGCAAAAAAATTGTTCTAAAATCAGACGCTGCCAAATGCATAACATTAACTGAAAGAGACTTGAAAGGACACTGTCGACAGCAAGAAGGTCGATGGTTCGTACCTCGGCTGGTTAGCTGGTGTTTCTGTGTGGAGTTTGCATGTTCGCATGGGTTTCCTCCCGGTTTCCCTCACAAGTCCAAACACATGTGCTATAGGTGAATTGGGTAGGCCTAATTGGCCGTAGTGCATGTATGTGAATGTGTGTGTATAGGGGTTTCCCAATGATAGGATGCAGCTTGGAGGACATCAGCTGCGTAAAATATGGTACTGCTTACATTATTTCACCACCTGTACAATATAACAATATAAGTAGTGAATGTGCGTGTCCGTGGCTGGGGCTGTGTCGGTGTGGTAATGTGGGCTGGTGTGGCTACAGTGCCAGGGCTGATTTTTAGTCCCAGTCCGCCCCTGAAGGTTGTGCTATTGTTCTGGTTAACAACAAGGGAAGTGGCCTACAGTATAAACAGATGTGCTCTTGGTTAACAAAAGCAAGCAATGAAAAGATATAGTTTACCCAGTTTATTTTTTCTTCTGTTGAAGCCTAAAGAAGTTACTTAGAAAAATGTTAGAAACCAATAACCATTGACTTACATCAGGGGTGGGCAAACTCGGTCCTGGAGGGCTGGTGCCCTGCACAGTTGAGCTCCAACTCTGATCAAACACACCTGCTAATAGATTTCTAGTGATCCTGAAGACACTGATTAGCTTGTTCAGGTGTGGTTGATTCATGTTGGAACTAAACTATGCAGGACACCGGCCCCTTCAGGACCGAGTTTGCCTATCCCTGACTTATATAATATTTGTTTTTCCTACTATGAAAGTCAATGTTTACAGGTTTTTAACATTTTTCAAAATAACTTCTTTTAAAGTGAACATAATTGTAACCAGGGGTATGACACTTACAGAGTTCGGCTCCACATGCAGGTTTATTGAGGCAGGCAAGCAATGGTCAACACGGGTGCAAACAGATGTGTGAAGGAAATCCAGAATTGTAGTCAAAGTATTAGGCGAGAGGTCAAAAGGCAGGCGGCAGGCAGGG
>NC_133177.1:55590000-55610000 GCF_049306965.1 Danio rerio | reverse complement strand
GTTGAATTTGGCTAGTTACAATAGGCTAGTTTTTAATTTCAAACTTGAACAGCATCCCTTTTTTTCGATTGATATATGATTTAATAAATTTGTAATTTAAAAATAAGTATTATAATCAGATTTATTTCTACTAAATCTTTAGGAAATGTTTTTGGTACATCAAAAAATGTGGTTGATGACAATCTGACAAGCTAATCCAGCAAAAATGAATAAAAAATAAATAATAATGCTTTAAAGTATTTAAAGGTTCATGACACCCCCCACTTTCGGTTCAAGTCTACCTCAAATTTTTTTCAAAAGATGCATCATAATGGGTGTGGAGCTCCGCGATCAGAGGCAGGAGTGAGCGTGGCCAACTAAGCAAGGGAGAAGGAGGGGAGAGGACAACTGTTGTTAGTCAGCTCACAAAATGAGACACAAACCGTGAGGAGACGCATGATTTCATAGTTTACAAAGTTAAAATTCAAAGAAATAAACAGTAATTTAAGCCCTGCTACATTTGTTATTCGTAATCTCATATAAATATAACCACAATTTATATCATTATAAAGATAATCGTGTTCATATAAACAGTATAAATGAGGACTTCTCCCTCAATCCCCGGGTGTGAATGCAGACTCAGTGCAGCAGGTCTCTTGCCCTGTCTATTTTAACCATTAGCCCTGCTGGTAATCTAGAGGATTTAGGCGAACACAGCAGCACGGCGATGTGTCTAAATGTGAACGAACTCCTGATAAAAGACAACGTCCACCATTCTCCAGTTCTCGTACTGCTCTCCCGACAAAAATGCTTGCTGCACACAAACATGTAACATGCAACAAACATGCAACAAACCCTATGGATTATGGAAACAAACACATACGACCCTCCATGAACAGCTAAATACTGTGTGCCGTGGGTCCATGGACGCGATCTCACCCAGTCATCAACGTGTCTCACAGCTTGGCACTGGCAGGTCTGCCTTGCCTTCGGAAAACACGCGCAGTCATGAATAGTTACGAAGCCGGCTCTTCTCTTAAGATAAGAAAACTCCACTATGAACAATAATGAGAACAATAATACGTCACCAATTTGGACCCCCTTCAAAAATCATTTTAACCCCGGAAGCTGAAATTAGCTGACAAAAGCTCCAAATTATCCAGTTTTCCCACAATTACAGCTAACAGGAGCTAACATTGTCTTAACTGATGCTCAACACACACAAATGTGTTAAACTCTGAAAAGTACTCGAGGGTTTCATGAACCTTTAAACCTCATAATAACGTAGAAAATGAGGATAATAAATGCAAAAAGGTCTATATTTTGAGAAAAAAAAAAAGAACCACCTCTTTCACCAGGCTGGCTACAGGTATGTCCGACAATTCAATTCACCTATACAGCATGTCTTTGAACAATGGAGAAAGGAGGAAACCCACGCCAACAAAGAGACATGCAAACTCTACACAGAAATGCCAACTGACCCAGCTGGGACTCAAACTAGTGACCTTCCTGCTGTAAGGCCCCCATAATGCAATTTAAAAGCATAAACAAAAGGGGGAAATGAAAACATAATCACAAAACACTGAAAACTCTTAATTTACGGATATTCTTTGCAGTGTGTTCTGGCTTGTCAGCAGCATGAATATCCATCTATTATCAACCAAGGCACATTTCATCCTCAATAAATGTTGCTGCAGCAGCTCTGGCGCTCGGCCGATCTGCTCTCCTGTCGCCGAGGATCAGCGCTGTTTAGCCGGATGTGTGAGTGACACCGCCCGAGCTGACTTTCTCTCTCTCTGTCTGTACAAACAATGAGGGATTTGGTTGGGAATTCCAGTCGCAGGAAAGATGGACCTGCAGTGATGAACTTTGGCCTAAAGGCACAACATTCCCACACTAGTCCTGATGCTCGCAGAGTGTACTTTTACAGTCTTTCCTTTTCCGCAGATTGGTGACTCAAAATAAACTTTTTTAAAAACTTTATTACACAATGACATTGTATAATCTAAGAAAATGAATCCATAATTTAAGGTGGGTTTCACAGCTGAACAGAATAGTCCATCTGATTAGCAACTGTTGAAAAATTACATTAGGCTATGTGCTAATTTCAAGAGGCAAAGTGGTTTAATTTATAAATCAACTTTTAACAGTTTTGTCTGTTATCCTTGATGAAAAACCCAGCATATTCTGATAAGGGTATGTTTTGATGACGTATGCTAATCTTGCTGGTTTCATTGCTGGTCTAAATGCTGGTTTCAATGCTGGTCTTGCTGATATGCTGGTCTAAATCCTGGTCTTGCTGCTTTTAATTCGGTTTTGGTTGCTGGTTTTGGCCAGGATTGAAACCAGCAAGACCAGCATCAAAGGGATTCAAAATCAGTTAGCATCAAATTCAATCTGTCCAAAAAATTTTTTATCATGAGAGTCAATGAGAGTTGTTTCTTTCACTGAAACCAGTGACAACTGAATTGTATCAACCACTAAAAACCAGCTGGCACTGAATTGTGACTGATATCCAAAACCATTTAGCACTGACTTCTGTCTGATATTCCTGCTGAAAAATCCAGCTTAAACCAGCCTAGGCTGGTTGGCTGGTTTTTGCTGGTCAACCAGGCTGGTTTTAGAGGGGTTTTGGCCATGTCCAGGCTGGTTTCCAGCTATTTCCAGCCTGGTCTTAGCTGGTCAGGCTGGAAAATGAACAGCCAAATCCAGCTAAAACCAGCTTGACCAGCCTGGTTTAAGCTGGATATAGCTGGTTTTGGTTGGACTCCCAGCTTGGCTAGGCTGGTCAAGCTGGTTTTAGCTGGTCATCTCCCAGCCTGACCAGCTAAGACCAGGCTGGAAATGGCTGGAAACCAGCCTGGAAGTGGCCAAAACCCCTCTAAAACCAGCCTGGTCGACCAGCTAAAACCAGCCAACCAGCCTAGGCTGGTTTAGGCTGGATTTTTCAGCAGGGTTCTTAAATCAGTTCAGCCTGATTTCTAAAAACAGTTAGCATTGAGTTGTGTGATACCCAAACCAGTTAGCATTGAGTTGTGTGATATCCAAACCAGTTAGCACTGAGTTGTGTGATATCTGAAAACAGTTAGCATTGAGTTGTCTGATATCCAAATTCAGTTAGCATAGAGTTGTCTTCTCCAAAACAAGTTGGCATCAAGTTGCCTGATATTCTATCCAAAAACTATTTAGCATTGAGTTCACTGATATCTAAAACCAGGTAGCATTGAGTTGTGTGATATCCAAACCAATTAGCATTGAGTTGTGTGGTATCCAAACCAATTAGCATTGAGTTGCCTGATTTCCCTAACCAGTTAGCATTGAGTTGTCAGATATCCAAATTCAGTTAGCATTGAGTTACCTAATATCTAAAACCAATTAGCATTGTGTTGATTGGTATCCAAACCAGTAAGCATTGAGTTGTCTAATATCCAAAACCAGTTAGCACTGAGTAGTCTGATTATCAAACTCAGTTAGCATTAAGTTGTATGATATTCAAAACCAGTTAGCATTGAGTTACCTCGTATGCCATGATTTTGCCAAGTATGATGCGATACTGGATTAAAATCTGTTGTTGATACTGGAACATCATTTTTGTTTGGAAATGTAATCCATATCTATTCCCCACCCCTAAACCCAAACACAACTGTAAATTATTCCCAAAATCAGAGGGGGATAATAGTTGGGTAACAATCATGTAGATGTGCATAAACAGTAGCGCCCAATTCACACAGGGCTTCAGAGTCCACACTTCACCGAGGGCATGTCGGAAGTTGGGCCTGACGTAATCATCATAGCAGCGTCAGCCAATGAAATTAGTCAGCAATCTGCTACTGTCTGAGCTGGAGTGTTGCATATAGCGATCTGATTCTGACACTTCTGTTGGCGCTTGAAAAGCTGGGAAGATCCCAACTTTTTGCAGCGAGCAACGCCACTAAGGTGGCGTAGACGGATGCACAATTAAGTTCGGCAACGCTTGATGTCACCCATTCAAGTGAAAGGGAAGTGTTGACACTAATGCTCCATGTGAATGAGGCATAAGCCTAAACTTAACATAAACGTTAAATGGATCCCTTAATTCTGATTGGCTGATTGGAATGTTGTTCCAGGATCAACATAGATGTTAATCCAGCAACATGCCCTACTTGGTGAAATCAGGTTGGCGTATCCAAAATCAGAAAGCATTGAATTGTGTAATATCCAGTTAGCATTGAGTTGCCAGGTATCTCAAACCAGTTAGCATTGAGTTAGCATTGATTTGTCAACCATTGAAAATCAGTTAGCACAGAACTCAGTCTGACTTCCAAAATCAGCATCACTGGGTTCTGTCTGATATCTAAAACTGGTTACAGAAGTATTGAGTAATGAAAGCCATTGAAAACCAGTAAGCTTTGGATTTTTAATATACAAAACCAGTTAGCATTGAGTTGCCTGATATCCAAAACCAGTTAGCATTGAGTTGTCTGATATCCAAAACCAGTTAGCATTGAGTTGCCTTATATCCAAAACCAGTTAGCATTGAGTTGCCTCATATCCAAAACCAGTTAGCATTGAGTTGCCTCATATCCAAAACCAGTTAGCATTGAGTTGTCTGATATCCAAAACCAGTTAGCATTGAGTTGCCTTATATCCAAAACCAGTTAGCATTGAGTTTCCTCATATCCAAAACCAGTTAGCATTGAGTTGCCTTATATCCAAAACCAGTTAGCATTGAGTTGCCTCATATCCAAAACCAGTTAGCATTGAGTTGCCTTATATCCAAAACCAGTTAGCATTGAGTTGCCTGATATCCAAAACCAGTTAGCATTGAGTTGCCTGATATCCAAAACCAGTTAGCATTGAGTTGCCTCATATCCAAAACCAGTTAGCAATAGCATTGAGTTGCCTGATATCCAAAACCAGTTAGCATTGAGTTGCCTCATATTCAAAAACAGTTAGCATTGAGTTGCCTGATATTCAAAACGCACGTCATGTTTTTAAAGCAAACCCAACCATAACTGTAAATTATTCCCAATATCAGAGGGGAATAATAGTTGGATAACAATCACGTAGAAGTGCATAAACCTAACCTAATCCATGTGAATGGGCGTAAACCTAAACTTAACATAAACCCTTAATGAATCCCTCTTCTGATTGACTGATTCGAATATTTGTCCAGGATCCACATAGATGTTTATCCAGCAACATGTCCTACTTGGTGAAATCAGGTTAGCGTATCCAAAACCAGTAAGCTTTGAATTGAGTAATATCCAAAACCAGTTAGCATTGAGTTGCCTGATATCCCAAACCAGTTAGCATTGAGTTGCCTGATATCACAAACCAGTTAGCATTGAGTTAGCATGGATTTCTGTCAAGCATTGAAAATCAGTTAGCACAGAACTCAGTCTGACTTCCAAAACCAGCATCACTGGGTTCTGTCTGATATCTAAAACTGGTTACAGTAGTATTAAGCAATGAAAGCCATTGAAAACCAGCTTTGGATTTTGTCTTATTTACAAAGCCAGTTAGCAAAACCAGTTAAGAATTAAGTTAGACAGTGAAAACCAGATAGCTCTGACTTACAAACCTGCTGACATACAATTCTTACAAAACTACAGAGGAACCTGAAACCCAGCACAGAATAAAACACAGGTGACAACAGGAACACACAACAATAAACAGAAAAATTGTTCATATTAAGTTAAACAATTTAAAGTCCAAGAAGAATCAAACCCTGCTGAAAAAAACAGCTTAAACCAGCCTAGGCTGGTTGGCTGGTTTTAGCTGGTCGACCAGGTTGGTTTTAGAGGGGTTTTGGCCACTTCCAGGCTGGTTTCCAGCCATTTCCAGCCTGGTCTCAGCTGGTCAGGCTGGGAGATGACCAGCTAAAACCAGCTTGACCAGCCTAGCTAAGCTGGGAGTCCAGCCAAAACCAGCTATATCCAGCTTAAACTAGGCTGGTCAAGCTGGTTTTAGCTGGATTTGGCTGGTAAGTTTCCAGCCTGACCAGCTAAGACCAGGCTGGAAATGGCTGGAAACCTGCCTGGAAATGGCCAAAACCCCTCTAAAACCAGGCTGGTCAACCAGCTAAAACCAGCCAACCAGCCTAGGCTGGTTTAAGCTGGATTTTTCAGCAGAGTAATGTAACCCAGCCATGTCAAAACTCGTTCCTGGAGGGCCGGTGTCCAGCAAAGTTTAGTTTCAACCCCAATCAGACACACCTGGGCTAGCTAACCAAGCTCTAACTAGGCTTTCTAGAAACATCCTTCCAGGTGTGTTGAGGCAAGTTGGAGCTAAAATCTGCAGGACTCCGGCCCTCCAGGACAGAGTTTGGACACCCCTGATATAACCAGTCCAGCAAAGCAAATGTTTTGTGCTGTCAGGAACTATTTGTAATGCATTAAAACAGGCTTGAGGGTTTTCAATCTCTAATGTCCAATACTTAAAGTCTTAACACTTAAAACCAAATATCCAGAATACAAAACTAACACAAAACATTCATTCATTCATGCTTACTCCCTTATTTATCAGGGCTCGCCACAGTGGAATGAACTGCCAACTATTCTGGCATACATTTTCACAGTGGTTGCCCTTCTAGCCACAGCCCAGTACTGGGAAACTATATCACAATACAAATAGACATTAACAGTAAAACATTTCTGTCTTATCTTAGAAATGATATTAGCCAAGTTTCCATGTAACAAGTGCAATTTTCCCATCTGGCAAGTTTTTTCCGCTTGCAGTTTGGCTTTGTGAGAGGCGTCGCTTGGAAATGACCCGCGTGGTGTCCTTGGTGAGGTACTGTATGATAAAAAATAATAATAAAAGGCTGAGAAAAAGTGAACTGCTACATTAGCGTTGATCAGAGCAACACACTCTTGAATCTGCCCATTAAAAAATCCAAACCAGCCACAAGGCCTGAAATAGGAAGAACAAACTGTTCAAATACGTCATCTGAAAACAAAACAGATCAAACAAAGTTGTCCGTTTGCCAAAGAAAACCTTCTAAAAAAGTTTGCTCAGACAGGCCAACACCTTTGAGCTCCCATTGGTTGGTTTGGATTACGCAATAAGTACAGTATGAGGCTTCTTTAAAGTGAAAATCATCTACTTATCCAGTCCATTGAGGTCTGATGCAGGTAAAACATGACTGCAGAGTACTTAAGGTAAAATTCCAATCAACACCAGCACTGTTTTTGTGTTGAATACTGTAAATAAAGTACTGAATAAATAAATGTGTTGTGAGGTTGTGCGAACATATTCATATGTCTTTCATCAGCTGCTGTCTATGGCAAGCCTAATAACATTTAATATGTAACATGATCAAAGCTACTGAATATCCTGTCTTTTACTAGTACATTCATTAGGTACTAGTGGTGTAACAGATCACGGTTGATCCGTGATTTATACAGATCACAACCCACAGTTCGGAGTGCACGTGACCTGCAGATTAATACTTTTTTGTACTTGTAGGTTAATCCTAAATTTGTATTGATTGCAAAAAAAAAAATCACCTTTTGCGTCATTTAAATCACATACAGTCGAAGTCAGAATTATTAGCCCCCCCCTTTTTTAATTTTTCCCAAATGATAATTAACAGCAGGAAAATTTTCACAGTATGTCTTATATTTTTTCTTCTGGAGAAAGTCTTGTTTGTTTTATTTTGGCTAGAATGAAAGCCTAATAAAAGTTTTAATTTTTAAACACCATTTTAAGGACAAAATTATTAGGCCCTTTAAGCTTTTTTTTTGTTCGAAAGTCTACAGAACAAACCATCATTATACAATATTCTATAGTTATTAACCCAGTTAAGCCTTAAATGTCACTTTAAGCTGCATAGAAGTTTCCTGAAAAACATCTAGTCAAATATTATTTACTGTCATCATGCCAAAGATAAAATAAATCAGTTATTAGAAATGAGCTATTAAAACTATTATGTTTAAAAATGTGTTGAAAAAAATCTTCTCTCCGTTAAACAGAAATGATGACGGAAGAAGTTGTGGTGCGTTATTCAGGATGTGATGGGTTCCTTAGGTTATTAAAGGTGTTTTCTGTCACTACTTGCTTAGCCTGCATTAATGCATTCAGTGTAAGCTGCACAATTAATCATTAAAAGATCAGGATCTCAACACCCACGCAACGTAAATTATAAATGATGGTGACTTGCACATGTTTATTAATCTATTCAATCGCTGCACTCAAATCTATTAGAAAAACACAAAAATCTAGAAAGAGATTCAGTCTTTAGTCTTTTGAGTTAGTTATGAAGTTACAAACAGTCAAATAACACAAAAGTACGGGAAGAACACTTTATAATTTGGATAAAACCACTGATGTTTATGGTAAAGATTAAAATCACCGTCATATGCATGTAACTTGACGCTCAAAAATGAAAGTTGTGGGCAGCAATTACATTATTTGACCAATAGGTGGCGACAACCAGCCATTACAAATATGTTACTGAATA
The DNA here is from genome assembly GCF_049306965.1 of Danio rerio. Taxonomy (NCBI): domain Eukaryota; kingdom Metazoa; phylum Chordata; class Actinopteri; order Cypriniformes; family Danionidae; genus Danio; species Danio rerio. Next base: position 55,601,578 of record NC_133177.1, on the reverse strand, counting down.
ATTCTTCAAGAATTATACATCTAGCAATGAAACATAAAGTTTTATGAGTGAATAACTGCATCATTTACTGAAAATGAGACTAAAGATAAATATGGGTTGTACAAATGATACTGTTAGATTTCTGCATTTAGCGTTGTCAGCAACAGTATAGTAACAGTGAATTATTCACAGTACTGAATATTTTACAATTTATTTTTATTCAGCTGATTATTTCTTAATTTTATTATTAATACAATTACAGGATCTAAGTTCTGTTTGTCAAATCCAAAAGTGTCTTGCAGTACTGCTTCTGTAATAAATGGAAAGCAAATGACATTTGTCTCCACCAGGCACGTGCACACATAGGGCTCAACCTGTGCAGTGCACATGCCCTTTTTAGTCTTGGATAGAAAGTGCGCTTCCAAAATGATCAAAAGTGCCCCCGCGATGCGGCACACCTTCGGTCCCGCCCTTCAGTAGGCGCGCGACAACACCGCTCTTGAGTACGCGCGCGACAACACAGCTGATCAGTACTCGCGCAATAACACCGCTCTTCAGTACGCGCGCATCCCCCCCCCCCCACGCTCTTTCAAAAATTTATCCTGCTCATGCCCTTTGGACGATCTCTGCACGGGCCTGGTCTCCACCCCTTTTTGGTTGATCCGAAAAATGATCCCATCCGTGACTACAAAAACAAGAATCGTGAGATTTGTGATCCATTACACCACTATTACTGTAGATACTTGTTCACTAGAATGTATCCGTTAAATACTGCACTGTATGACCAATATGTAATGACAACATCTTTCGGTTAGTTATAACTTATAAAACTAAGCTACAATCATGTTTATACGTTTTTAACATTAAGAAATTTAACCAAGGTTAGTTTTCATCAAAAGCCTAAAGAATCATAACAACTTGTGTAAAATGGGCATCTAATGTCACCTTTAAAGGTCACATTTCCTCCCCTTGATTAAAAACATAGCTCCTTCCCTTCAATGGCGTTTTGTTTTTATCACAGCTCTGCCACTAGCTATGTTTCCATCCAAAAATGCGAATGAAGTTTTTGCGCAAAACTGGATTATCGCATAAAAGACGTGCAAATAAAGCAACGTTTCCATCCAACAAGTCAAAGCGAACTAAATCGTCACTTCCTAATTTACTTGCTTCAACAGTAAATATCAACAGTAAAAACAGAATTTGCTGCGGTAGGAGAAGCTGCGTATGTGTTTTATTCATCTAATAAATAACTTACGCCTCAGAAGACAATTCTGACACACAGTGAACGCGTGGTGGCGTTTAAAGTGTGTCAGACGCGGACCACAGACGTTCCTGATTCTGGAGGTCATTAATAATATTAATAACACTAATACTGAAATGGTTAAGGTGTTTTAGAATGACCCAAACAACTTTTCAGATGTTCTACATTGTGCTCAGCCGGCTGGTTTTTCCATTCACGAACATTTTCATCATCACATGATCTCTTATATCAAAATCACATGACCTTTTTTTAATGCGCATACTGGAATTTGTGCGGTAAAACTGTTTCCATTGCAGTTTATACGCATCTTTTCTTAACGAATAAAAAGTTTATCCTACTCAGTTATGCGCATACGTTTTTGAATTCGCCTTTTCAAAATTTATGCGCATCATGGCGTTTCCATCAACCACTTTTTTATGCGCATAAAAATAGATAGATGGAAACATAGCTAGCGAGAGTGGTTGAGCTCAAGCACATCAGATGAAAGGCAAATGAGTTGCATCTTGAAGGGGGCGGGGCATGTCAGATACTAGAGAGGATTTGATTGGTCAGAAGATTGAATGAGAAACTAAAGTTTAGCCCCTTGTATGTGTGAACAGGCCCTTTTTGAAAATATCGGTAAATTCGTTCTGGCTATTTTCCGGAAAAATAAGTTGTAACATTACCGGTAATTTGCCGGAATGCTGCGCTGTGTGAACGCAGAAAGAAGATTGCCAGAAAGAGCACACACACGTCTAGAACGTTCTGACGTTAGACGTCTACTTTAGCCAATCAGAGCAGTCAGACTTATTCCCGCCCACGTAGTTCAAGAAAATAAAAGGCTTTGAATATTTATCCAGACACCTTTAGCTGCTAGATGTTAGTCAGATTACGTTTATATGTTCTTTCTTAATGTCAACTGTTTAAATAATTATCGATAATATGCTTATGATAAGTCATTGTTTGTTTACCTTTGAGCATTGCTTCCTTCAGTTGCTTGACGCGTCAAGTGTGCCCGTGAAGCAGCCTGTGAGCACCAGCACACACACATTTCGACAGGCGAAAGTGTTCCTATATATTTTCACCGAAGTTGTTCAGATTACTGATCCATCCACAGAGTTTGTAATGTAGTCAAATGTTTACAAATACAAGCGCAGCAGTTTAGAGCTCATTTCTGGTTAATGATGTCAGAATTTACCGGTATTTTGGAATGGATGTGTGAACGATTTTTTCGGAAAAATTCCGTAAAGTCCTCGCCTGTGTGAACATCGCTTTTTTGAATTACCGGTAAAGTCATTCCATAAATTTTCCAGATATTTAACGGTATTACTGTGTGAAAGGGGTTTATGAGGTGATGTGGAAAAAAAGTAAGCACAAGTGACAGACAAGTTTTGCAAGTTCATATCTTCCAAATGTGAGTTTTGTCACTGTTTTGTACCACACTAGCTTATCGATTTACTAACTGATACTAACAATATTAAGTCACTTTATTTTTAATTTAACGTTAAATCAGCTTGCCATATTCAGCTTGCCAAATGTTTCTTGCATGTTTCTTTTGTTATTGAGAGCAAAGCTTGCAACACATATTATTGACATATTCTTCTAATCTCCATCCTCAGCATGTTTGCTAACCACTGCAGATTTTAAACCTCAGTTTACCCCAAACAAATAGCCCAAAATAGCTTCGCCATAAGTATATTGGGGCCTTCATGTGCTCATGTGTATCTGTGGATCTGAAAGCACACAGAGATGGTGTTTGATACGAGAGCTTATGTTTTCCCTGCTGGTCAAAGTCACGTAGAGCCTATTGCTGTTGTTTTTGCGGCGAGATAAACTACGTGCTGGTATCATCCGATAAAACCTGCAGAGACTGCGGAAGCTCATGCGGCTCCAGAATCCGGTACGGATCCACAATAGTCACGAATGGCGCATAACTCTGCGAAACATGCATGTAGCCGCATAAATCTGCATGACTGCTGCATAAATGTGCATGATTGTTTTGATGATCCAGGAGCGACTCAAACAGGAGATCGGTGGACTCTTCTAGTTTATATTCCGCAGGAAGGATCGGGTTTGATTTGCTGTAGCTCTGGTTCTGGAAAAATGTTGGGAATGTTTTTTGGAGTTTGGGCTCCAGGTATGTTATTTCGGGGGAGATGTTGTAGGTGTTGGATTGGGTGTTTTTGTTGTCATGGTGGATAATCGTGTGGTAGGGGAACACCTGGACCGGGACAAAGTCTTTTTCACTGTAGCCCTGATCAAGAGACACGATGAAGCTCATGGAGGAGGTCTGGAACATATGCTGGTGAACATATAAGAGAAAACTGAATGAATCTCAATATCAACACACTACATACATGCAAAAATATAAATATTATTATATTGTATCGCATTATATTATATTATATTATTTTATATATTATATTATATTATATTATATTATATTATATTATATTATATTATATTATATTATATTATATCAAATATTTGTCAGAATGCAAATAATACATAATTAACTAGTAGTACTAGAATTATTATTGTAAAAATCATACTATTATTCATATTAATTAAATTTAACTTGAATAACATTTAAACATGTTACAACATTTTACACAATACTTTTACTTTTATTGCATTATATTATATAAGATATTTGGCATAATGCAAACAATTAGATAAGTATCAGTACTCAACTTATTATTGTAATTGTCATTCTATTACTATTAATAATTATATTTAACATTAATACAATTTTTACACAATACTTTTATAAATAATAATCTTTTCACATATTGCATTATATTATATGAACCATTTGGCCTAATGCAAATAATTATATAATTAATTAATTAATAGAACTAGAATTATTATTGTAATGATCATTCTATTGCTATTAGAAATATTTACACTTAACATTAATAATATTTTTACACATTATTAATTTTTTTACACAATATATTTTTCAATTATAATCCATTTGCATATTGCATAAGGAAAATAATTACATTACATTACAGAACAATTATTATTGTATTTATCATTAATATAATTGTAATAATATATAACAATAATAATAATACATTTACACAAAGCATTTATTAATAATACATTTGCATATTTGCTACACAATCCAAATAATTGCACAACTCATTAATAGCAGTAGGATTATTATTGTAATTATCATTATATTATTAATAATACATTTTTACAATAAATATTAATAATAATTATTTACTCAATACATTTGTCATTAATAACACATGAAGTAAATAATTACATAATTCATTATTAGTAGAATTATTATAATAGACATTATCATCATATTGTTAATAATAATAATAATATTTATTTTACACAATACATTTATTAATGATAATACATTTCCAAATTTATGATGCATTATGCAAACAATTACTTCATTAACAGCAGTAGAATTATAATAGTAATCATTAATTATAAATAATATAATAACAATATTTTTATAATACATTTTTACACTACCCATTTATTATTAATACATTTACAGATTTTAAATGTAATGATAAATACACATAATATGATAAATGATTATACATTTTTATTGTCTTTATTAATATACGAGGGCATGTAAGTCACTACAATAGTGTTTGCTAAATGCATTTTATCTAAATATATAATATAAAAATAATAATATTCAGATCACAAGTGATATTTTTCAGCATTTTAATTTTTTTTCATTACTGTTATTATATTATACAGGCATGTCTGTTCTTTTTTTTTTGATACTGTCTTCCACTTTACTGTTTATAGATTATGAGATGTACAAACTTCCTCGTGACAACATGTGGATTTTATCAGAATGAACGCTCATTGTTTTCATACCTGAGATGGTTTGCTTTTAGACCAGGTAGACAGGCTGCTTTTTGAAGGGTCTGGTACAGTCGGACACAAACACTGTTTAATCCTAAAAAACATAAGCATAGTAAGTACACAGCACACTAATGTTGTCAAATTAGAGATCGTCATCTTGGAATTATAAGGTTCTATCTGACATTTTCGTCATTATTGAGTTATTGACATATTCTTATTAAATTACAACTTATTTACATTATGGGATGTTTTTTATACGTTGTTTACATTTTAAGACTTGTTATTTAAAAAACAAATGTTAAAAGCATGCTGTTTGCTATATGGAATGCAAAAACTTTAAAGCTCAATATCTCAAAATCATTCAGAATGTAGAAAGAACCTTATAATACCAAGGTGATGATATATAAAAGAGCTATTTTAAATAATTAGTAAAAATTTTAATAGTTTATACAAAGAATTATTAGAATTTTTTTTTCTTTTTTTAAATATTTCCTGAAGGATGTTTAACAGAGATTTTCACAGTATGTCTAATATTATTTTTTCTTCTGGATAAAGTCTTATTTGTTTTATTTCGGCTAGAATAAAAGCAGTTACAAATTTTTTTATCACCATTTTAAGGACAAAATTAGCAGCCCCTTTAAGCTAAATTTTTTTCTCAACTGTCTATAGAACAAATCTACTCAACATCGTTATACAATAACTTGCCTAATTACCCTAACCTGCCTAGTTAACCTAATTAACCTAGTTAAGCCTTTAAATATCACTTTAAGCTGCATAGAAGTGTCTTGAAAAATGTCTAGTCAAATATTATTTACTGTCATCATGGCAAAAATAAAATAAATCAGTTATTAGAAATGAGTTTTTAAAACATTATGCTTAGAAAAGGGTTGAAAAAAATCTCTCTGTTAAACAGAAATTAGGGAAAAAAATAAACAGGGGAGCTAATAATTCTGACCTTAACTATATATATATATATATATATATATATATATATATATATATATCCAACCCCAAATCAGAAAACATTGCAACACTATGGAAAATGCAAATGAAAAAAGTAGTGATTTCTAAATTTACTGTGACTTGTATTTCATTGCAGACAATACAACAAGCCTTATTTAATGTGTTTCTCATGATTATTATTGTTTTTTTGTTTTTGTTTTTTAATTATGGTTCTTGCAACACATTTCAAAAAAGTTGGAACAGTAAAGCATTTAAGACTTTGTAATGTTGTGTTCCTTTTCACAACACTTAAAAAACATTTAGGGACTGAAGACACCAAGTGATGAAGTGTTTCAGGTGTAATTTTGTCCCATTCTTGTTGTAAACAAGTCTTAAGGTGGGCAACAGTTTGGGCTCTTCATTGTCGCACTTTGTGCTTCAAAATGCGCCACACATTCTCTATTGGAGACAGGTCAGGATGGCAGGCAGGCCAGTCAAGTACCTGTGTCCTCTTCCTCCTCAGCCAGGACTTTGTAATATGTGCAGAATGTGGTTTTGTATTGTCTTGTTGAAATATGCTTGGGCATCCCTGGAAAAGAAAGCAGCATATTGTGCTCCAAATCTCCATGTACTTTTCAGCATTAATGGTGCAATCACAGAAGTGTAAGGGTGCTTTCACACCTACACTTTTGTTTCGGAACGTATCTCGATTGCCCAGTTAGCGCGGTTCGATTGGCATATGTGAACAGGGCAATCGCGCTCTGTTCCGCGCCAAAGTAATCGCTCCGAGATCGCTTGAATGAGGTGGTCTCGGCTCGATTGAAACGAACCCTGGAGCAGTTCGATTGCAGTGAGAAAGCGATCCGATCCGAGCGCGGTTATATCACAGTGTTTTATGGATATATGTAATAGGCTTACGGCTATATGAAGAGAGAATTATGAGTGGGGCGGGAAGTTTCGCGAGTCTCCGGATGCCCGCAAACGAGTGATGATCTCCCGGTAATCTCGCGTCTCCCTCCCGGTCCTAGGCATCGTCGCGCACCCTTCTCACCCCTCCCCACCGCGTCTCTCCTCAGACACGTCGCGCACGCGCACCCTGTCAATCACCATCAAACCACCACCTCTCCTGACAGCTGAGCGGGACGCTGCAAAATAAACCCTGACACTCTGACCAATGTGAGGAGAGTTTACTCGCACGTGACTTGTTTTAGCTCTTTTGGTCAGATTAGAAATTTTGCAGTGTGAAAGCGAACCGCTCCAAGAGCAAAGAGCAACAATGTAACAATTGTAATCTCTGTTTCAGAACAACTGAATCGATTCACAGGTGTGAAAGCACCCTAAGTTACCTTTGCCTCTGACACAACCCTGACAGACCCTGGCTTTTGTACTTGTTGCTGGTAACGTCTGGAGCACACAGTGTCCATTTCTCCCCCCAAAATACCTGAAATACTGATTCATCTGACCACAATACATGTTTCCACTTTATGATGGTCCATCCCAGATGCTTCCGAGCCCAGATAAGTCGACAGCACTTCTGGACACTGTTAACATAGGGCTTCCTTTTGGCACAGTACAGTTTTAACTGGCATTTGTGGATGTAACTACGTATTGTGGTACTTAAAGTTTTGCCAAAATAGTCCTGTGTCCATGTGGTGATATCGCTTAAAGAGGAATGAAGATTCTTGATGCAGTGCCGCATGAGAGATCGAAGATCACAGGTCTTCAGATTAGGCTTGTACCTTTGTCCTTTATGCGCTGAAATTCCTTCAGAATCCTTGAACCTTTTGAAGCTGAAATATCCAAATGTCTTCCTATCTGTCTTTGAGGAACACTGTTTTTAAACATTTCAATAATTTTCTCACATATTTGTTGGTGATCATCGGCCCATCTTTGCTCATAAAGGACTAGACCTGTTTTGGATGCTGCTTTTGTACCATAATTACAATCACCTGCTTACATCACTAGTTTCAAATCAAGTCAGTATATAACCAAATTATCTGATCACTGGCCATAAACCGCTCCTGTCCCAACTTTTTTTGGAATGTGTAGCAGGTCTGAATGACAGGAAAGGATGCATATTTACAAATGACAGGAAGTTGACCAAACATAACATGAAATTTTGCCTGTTTATATTGTCTGCAATGAAATTTCTTTCATGAATTTTTTATTTGTGTTTTCCATACTGTCTCAACTTATTTTTTTTAAAAAATTGGGAAAACATAATACAAAGTAAAAATGAAAAATAAAAGTTTGTCATGTTTTCCTGATTGATAAATGTCGATTTGAAAGTCTGATTTCTTTTAGCTTGGCTGGAATAATAGCAGTTTTATTTCTTTATTTTCTTAAATAACTATTTTAAAGGTCAATATTATTAGCCCCCCTAAGAATTGACTTGCCTAATTAACCTAGTTGAGCCTTTAAATTGTAATATAATCAGAATACTAGTATCTTAAAAAATAATGGATGAAATATTAGAAGAAATTAGTTATTATAAACAAAAGAAAGTTGTTAATAAAACTATTATGTTTAAAACGTTGTTTAAGAAATATTCTCTCAGTTATTCTCTCAATTAAACAGTAAACAGTTCTCTCTTTGCTAAATAATTACAATTTTAAAGGAGGGTGAATCATTTTGTCTTTAATTTTATATTGCCGTTAGAGCCATATAACAAAAAATAAATAAATAAAATAAAATAAAAAAATAACTAATAATAATAATATCAGACAAGTGCTGGGCGTCACGGTGGCGCAGTGGTTAGGATGATCGCCTCACAGCAAGAAGGTGGCTGGTTTGAGTCCCGGCTGGGTCAGTTAACATTTCTGTGTGGAGTTTGCATGTTCTCCCAGTGTTGGCATGGGTTTCCTCCGGGTGCTCCGGTTTCCCCAAAGTCAAAAGACATGCGCTGTAGGTGAATTCAATAAGCTAAATTGTCCATAGTGTATGTGTGTGAATGACGTATGAGTGTTTCCCAGTGTTGGGTTGTGGCTGGAAGGGCATCCGCTGCGTGAAACATGTGCTGGATAAGTTGGCGGTTCATTCTACTGTGGTGACCCTTGAATAATAAAGAGACTAAGCCGAAAAGAAAATGAATGAATGAATGAATGTGTTGAGCTCTCTTACTTCACCCTCATGCAGACTGCGATTATCAGTATCAGAAAAGTCAGTAAAAGTGCACACAGCAGAATGGGAATCACTTGTACATCCTCAAGCCCTGTGAACAGAACACACACGCACGTTTAAAGATAACATTGTGTTTATACGGGGCATGAATATATCAGAAGGTCAAGTGCAGTTGTTTTACCCACTGCCACCATCTGCCATGGTCCGACAGCGCCACCTGCTGCAGTGTGAGCTTTTACACTGATATTATACACTCCTGCTGTCAGACCACCCAGAGACATCTGACAAACACCAGCGTCCACCTGCTCACCTACACACACACACACACACACACACACACACACACACACACACACAGTTGGAGACTACATTATAAACCCTTTGAAATTTTAATTCTTTTTCAAATATTTTGCAAAGTGCTATTTATTTAACAGAACAAGGAGATTTTTCACAGTATTTCCTATAACATATTTCTTCTGGAGAAAGCCTTATTTAGTTAGCTTGGCTGGAGAAAGCATCTTCTCTACGTTAAACCGTGCTTGGAAAATAATTGAAAAATAATATAAACTTCACAGGCTATTAATTCTGTCTTCAACTTCAGATTTAAACACAGCCAGAAGATTTAAATTAAATTCTTTTTTATTCTATTTTATTCAATTTATATATATATATATATATATATATATATATATATATATATATATATATATATATATATATATAATTCTGTAATATATTCTATATAATATATATTCTATAATATATTTTATATTTCATTCTATTCTATTTTATTCTATACTAATTCATTATATTCTGTTTTGTTTTATTTCATTTAATTCTATTATAATCTATTTCGTTCCATTTTATTCTGTTTTGTTCTATTTCATTCCATTCTAATTCTTTTCTATTGCATTCTTTTCTATTCCATTGTTATTTCATTTTTAATGTTTTATTCTATTCCATTCCATTCTATTTTATTCTGTTTAATTATATTCTAGTATATTCTACTTCATTATATTACATTCTATTTTATTCTATTCTATTCTATTCTATTTAATTTCATTCTATTAGATTCTTTTTTATTCCATTGTAATTCTATTCTAGTCTATTTCATTCTAATCTATTGTTTTACTGTATTGTATTCTACTTCATTCTATTCTATCCTGTTTTATTCTATTTTGTTCTGGCTTATTCTATTCTATTTCATTTCATTTCATTCTATTCTATTCTATTCTATTTCATTTCATTCTATTCTATTGTTTTATTCTGTTCTATTCAATTCTATTTTATTTTATTCTATTTCATTCCATTTTATTCTGTTCTTTTTTATTCTACTTTACTATGTTTTATTCTATTCAATTTCATTATATTCTATTTCATTATATTCTATTCTATTTAATTTCATTCTATTCTATTGTTCATTCTATTATATTTCATTCTATTCTATTCTGTTCTGTTCTGTCCTGTCCTATTCCATTCTATTCTATTCTATTTCATTTATTTTTTCTATTCTGTTTTGTTCTATTTTATTTTGTTTTATTCTATTTTATTCTATGCTATTCTATTCTTTTTTCATTATATTGTATTTCATTCTATTCTGTTTAATTCCATTCTATTGTTTTATTCTATTCTATATAATTCTATTCCATTCTATTCTATTCTATTCTATTCTATTCTGTTCTATTCTATCACAATCAATCTAAACTAATGATTTCATTCCAAATAGAGCTATTAAAGTAATCTGATCAAATTGTATTTATATCGCAACATAGACCGCAGAAAATAAAATAACATAACATTCGATTTTTCCAAAATCGTGCAGCTCTACTATTTGCTATTTGGGTATTACGCAAAATAAAGCGTCTTATTTTGCATAATGAAGCATCTTACTTTTTTCTTTGCCATTTATACTCCACAGGACGCTGTAGTGCTGGATGAAGCCGTGGAGTTTCTCTAAAGGAACAGGATCCCATTTGAGAGAAACTGAGCTGCTGGAGATCTTTAGCACTGTCAGCTGTGGGCCAACAGAGGGCGCTGAAACACAACACGTTCAGCAGTCAATCACATCTATAGTGTCTGCCTTTATTTCTCTAGTTCACCACTAAATAAATATAAAAAGAAACACCATGTACCCACCCTCATGTGGTTTTAAGCTTTTATGGGTTTCTTATATTTTTGAAAGCAAAAACATATTTTTAAAAATGTTGGAGTGGTAGACGCTGATATTCATAGTAGATGATTCTTTTTTATGTATAATTGGAAATAAGTTAATAATAATTAAAAAAATAAAAATAAAAACAATAATAATAATAATATCAATAATAACAACAATACATACATACGTACATACGTACATACGTACATATATAGCATCAATGCTCAATTGGTACTAATGAGCCCAAAGTGTGCCAAGAAAATATCCCCCACACCATTACACCACCACCAGCA
>NC_133177.1:55565000-55585000 GCF_049306965.1 Danio rerio | reverse complement strand
TGCAAGCAGATGGACAACGTACATGTGTCGTAACAGTGCAATGCATTCTGGATATTTAAAGACAAGGGAGCCTGATTCCCATTTGTCTCTATGGCTTTATTGTATCATATATATACACTCCTCAGCAATAAACAGTAAGTCTTCACACTACAAATTAAGAAGAAAATCATATATGGAGATGTTTTCTTGCTGCAGCTCTTTAATAACCAGTCAGTTACGAATAAACTTGTTCATTTGTTTCATCTGTTTGAATGTGAAATACATATTATTAGCTTCTCAGACACACGATGAGCATTTATATAGGTATATACACATTAGCAGTGGTGGAAAGAGTACTGAAAGAGCATACTTAAGTAAAAGTACCATTACTCGCCTAAAAATGTAGTGTGAGTAGAGTAAAAGTACCTGTTGTAAATATTACTCAAAGTAGGAGTAAAAAGTAGCCCTTTTAAAAGTACTCGTGAGTAGTGAATAGTGAGTTTTATGCTGTTGAAAGTTAATGCGTTTACATGTAATTTGTGGATGTGTGTAAACGTAACATTCTGTAGTGCATTTAGTCTTTACTAGACATTAATATTTGGTTAGATTTAGGTTGTGATGTCAGGTGACTAAAATTCAATGCGTAGCCAACGTCTAAGGACAATATTATTTTAATGTCCAATAATGACATCAAATGACGTTGATATTTGGTTGATTTTAGGTTGTTTAGAAAGTGACCAAAATCCAACGTCGAACATCTTAAACCAGCATCCTATTGATGTCAAATACTGACATTTATTCATCAGGTATTATGGCAACCAAAATTCAACGTCTCATAGACGTCAAAGTGGTAACGTCGACACAACGTCAAGCTGTTACATCATTAGATGTTGATATTAAGTTGGTGTTAGGTTGGACATTGACATTGGCCTGATGGTGAGTTCTGATGTAAACCCGAGTTTCATTTCCAAACAAAATGCAGCCTCTCCACGACATTAGGGTACAATTTCAATCTGACGGCATGTAATTTTCTTGTGCCTGCTGGTTGTTTAAGACCATTTCGGTTATCATACTGTAAATATTCATCGTCTTCTAATCAGTGACATGCATCTAAACCAGGGGTGCCCATACTCGGTCCTGGAGGGCCGGTGTCCTGCAAAGTTTAGTTCCAATCCCAATTAGTTGCACCTGGGCTAGCTAATCAATCTCATACTAGGCTTTCCAGAAACATCCGTGCAGGTGTGTTGAGGCAAGTTGGAGCTAAAGGAGCTATCTGCTAAAGGAGCTATCTGCAGGACATCGGCCCTCCAGGACCGTATTTGGGCATCCCTGATCTATACATTCTCTGGGTCAACGCGTGTAAAGATTTTGAACATCTTCTCGGACACTTTTAATGCTTCCCATGTAAAGTGCACGTGTCTTGTAGTATTGATTGTGATGCAATTTACCTTCTATGTGTGATTTGATTGGACAGGAATTACATGACTGATTTTTCTAATTCCCATAAACAAGAAAAAATAAAGTAGTGACTGCAGGCTGAAGGAAAGTAGTGGAGTAAAAGTACCAATACTGCAGTAAAAATGTACTCAAGGAAGAGTAAAAGTATCCGTTTTTAAAACTACTTAGTAAATTACAATTCCTGAGAAAAACTGCTCAATTACAGTAATTTGAGTATTAGTAATTAGTTTACACCACTGCACATTAGTCAAATTTATTAAGGTGTTTGTGAGATGTTTTTCAAAAGATATTACTATAAAACAGTTGTTTTTTTTCTGTTGTGATTTCCATTGTGTGCTCCCCTGCGTTTATCCACACAAACATGGCCAACCGTGACTCTCCATGATGTAGATTCCTGTAGAGTTTTATACTATAAAAAATGTTACTTTAATTATTTTTATAAGGGTCAAAGATTGCAGTGAGTGAGAAATAATATGGCTGCGTAAATTTGATGGGTTTATAAGGACTAGTTTTATTTATTCACCTCATTTATTCTCAATTAGTTTTTCTTCTCCTCACAGTTTGACTTGTATCGAAGGTTTTAATTGTAGCCAAGTTGTGACTGCAGTGCCTTAGTTGGGGACTAGTTTGTTTGAGTTTTGTAAAGTGTAAATGTTTGATTCTGTACAGAGATACTGTATTTCATTTTGTATTTTGCTTCTGAATCAATAAAACAGTTAATCACTAAAGACTGAATAAATGTTTTATGATCTAGATTTACATTCACATTTATATTTATTCATTTAGCAGACGCTTTTATCCAAAGCGACTTACAAATGAGGACAAGGGAGCAATTTACACAACTATATGAGCAACAATGAATAAGTGCTTTAGGCAAGTTTCAAGTGTGTAAAGTGTAAGTAATTTAAATCATTAGTAATTTTTTTAAATTCATTAATTACATTTTTTTTAGTAGTACAGTTAGCGGTGGGGCCAGAGAGGCAATTGCAGATTAGGAAGGAAAGTGGAGACTAAATAGTTGAGTTTTTCGTCGTTTCTTGAAGACAGCGAGTGACTCTGCCGTTCTGATGCAGTTAGGGAGTTTATTCCACCAACTGGGCAGATTGAAAGCGAAAGTTCGGGAAAGTGATTTCTTCCCTCTTTGGGATGGAACCACGAGGCGACGTTCATTCACAGAATGCAAGTGGAGGGCCCATAAATCTGCAGAAGTGAAAGCAGATAAGAAGGAGCAAAGCCAGAAGTCGCTTTGTAAGCAAACATCAGAGCTTTGAATTTGATGCGAGCAGCAACTGGCAGCCAGTGCAAACGGATGAGCAGCGGAGTGACATGTGCTCTTTTAGGTTCATTAAAGACCTCTCGTGCTGCTGCGTTCTGAAGCAGCTGAAGTCAAATTTAGATGTAAAATAAATATTAATAATAAAATTACTTTTTCAAATTTATCAAAACATAAAAAGAACTAAACATAATCATGACAACCCTATAACTTAAATTTCCCTTTGACGTTAGCTGCTATGAATCGAAACAAACAACGGACGTAGCAAAAAGAGGTTTGCTCTTTTACAGTATTAAAGAGAAAAAAAAATAAACAATGATCAATCACCAAAGTATATTTACAAATGCAAAACAAACGAGCAAGCTAATTGAAACAAACCTTTTAGAGGGAAGGAAAATAAGCGTTGCCAAATCAAACAAAATAAAAGATCCTGAACGTTGTGAGTGTAAATAAATAATAATGGAGCTCTCATTGCTGCCACTGGCTTGCTTGGTTCGGGACTTGTGAAGCTGTGCATCGATGGATTAGCTCTTCAGTGTTTAAAAGTTCAGCAGTGAAAATTAAACCTCACTGAACTGAGCTAAACTGAACTTCAACACTGAAAACTGAACTGGGTTTCAATTCACTATAATCTTCTATGTGAAGCTGACACAATCCACATTGTGAAAGTGCTACAAAAATAAAGATGAATTTATAGGCGAGCCACCCCTTTGAACATAAACATGTGTAAACATATCTCATGCAGAGGGTTTAATCAGTAAATCAGGTTGTGCATGTACTAATTTGAGGTGGTTAGTTGGTTGGTGTGTGTGGTGAACGGGGGGAGAAGCAGGATGTGGTTGAGCTGTTTGTGAAATTTAAGCTGATGGTGAGTTTGAATAAAAACAGGAAGTGCCCTAAAGCAATCTGCTATCAAAAAAATAATAATAATGAATCATTAATATCTGCCAGACTGCCCCTGATCTGCTTTACACCTCTATATTTGTGACGCTGCTTTGTTTTGGTTTAGAAGTGAAACATTGTATTGAACATCTATTAAATATTAATGGTCAAGTGTTTAGTTTAGATATATTTTCCAATTCATCTTTCACCATTTGACCATCAATATCGCAGTGTGTGCATCTGCAATAGTTGCTTTGCAGGAATAGATTATTCATGAAAGATTAAAAGGTAAAGATATTGCTACATAAATATTTACTTTGCGGGCTGCATGGTGGCGCAGTAGGTAGCATGTTCGCCCCACAGCAAGAAGGTCGCAGCGCAGGTTTGAGCCTTGGCTGGGTCAGTTGGCGTTTCTGTGTGGAGTTTGCATGTTCTCCTAGTGTTGGCGTGCCCCCACAGTCCAAAAACATGTGCTATAGGTGAATTGAATAGGCTAAATTGTCCGTAGTGTATGTGTGTGAATGAGTGTGTATGGGTGTTTCCCAGTGATGGGTTGAGCTGGAAGGGCATTCGCTATGCAAAACATATGCTGGATAAGTTGGCAGTTCATTCTGCTGTGGCGACCACGAATAATAAAGGGACAAAGCCGAAAATAAAATAAATGAATGAATTTACTTCGCTTGCCGAACAATCTGTTTCAGTGATTGTGAATCGGGTAAGCTAAATTGTCTGTAGCGTATAAGTGTGTGTGTGTGTGTGTTACGTGGGTCTGTGTTTATTTCCTTCATTCATTTATTTTTTGTGCTTGTGTGCTCATTGCGATTATTGGAGTTGTAGGTGGAGTTTTTCACAAGGCTTGTCCAAGGATTGGATGACGCTCGTGACATCACTGGGGATTCCCAGTATATAAGGCTGACGGCAACGGCGGCTCTCTCTCCGCCTCTCTTAAGGCTAATTTATACTTCTGCGTCAAACGTCGGCGTATGCTACGGCGCTGACGCATAGCCCTTCGCCGTGGCCATCGGCGTCGCTGACGTGCACCTCTCAAAAAATGTAACTACACGTCGCAACGATGCGTAGCGCAAGCTCTGTGATTGGTCGGCTTGGTAGCGCTGACGAGTCGGGGCGGGACCGAGAGCTGAGCGAATGGTGGGAGCCCGGTGCAGCGATTGTATACAAGTGTAGAGTCCCATGAAGGAGCTCCGGATGGAAAGTTTTGTTTTATGTTTACCTCATAGTTAAAGTTGTTGCACGTCCGCCGGTTCCTGCCTCAAAATGAGCGAGTTTGAGCCACTTGTACATTCAGGAAGTGTTCATGAAAAGCAAAACATCAGCGAAGAAACTCGACACAGAGGAGCATTAACACCTCACTGCCAACTAGCGTTTCGGAAGTGTTAATGCAGACCGACAGAGACAGCGCGCAGAAGTATAAAGCCTGATTTATACTTCTGCGTCAAGTGACCGGTGTAACCCACGGCGCCTGCAACGCGCGTGGCTGTGCATTTATACTTCTGCGCCTACTGAAGGGCAGGACGGAGGGTGTGTCGCGTCGCGGGGGCACTTTTGATCATTTTGGAAGGGCACTTTCTATCCAAGACTAAAAAGGGCCTGTGCACTGCACAGGTTGAGCCCTATGTGTGCACGTGCCTGCTCAGGTGGTCTGGCTGGTGGTGCTCCGCATTCCAGAATCCATTTACATGCCGCTCTCTTCAGTGTTTTGTTCTTGTTAAACTTTTGATTCTTTAGTTTTCTAAAAATGTGTTATCTAGTTTGTTTATTTTGATTCTTTGTTTGTTTTTCATAGCAGGTAGGGGATTATTTTTTATAGTCATGTTTTCGTATGTATTTAGTTTAGCCAAGGAAAGCAGTGGCCTGGAAGACTCGCCTGTTTTTTATTCCTTTCATGGGAGTTGTAGGTAAGATCTGTCCATTTACAACAGTTACAGTCAGGGACCTTTTTTTTCTTAGCTGTCCAAACCTATCTACATGATTTTTGTTAATATTTTGTTGTCTCTTTTGGAATATTTGATTCATGAAAATTAAAGATTATTGACAGGACGTAGCGATGCAGTGGCGCAGTAGGTAGTGCTGTCGCCTCACAGCAAGAAGTTTGCTGGTTCGAGCCTCGGCTGGGTCAGTTGACGTTTCTGTGTGGAGTTCGCATGTTCTCCCTTCGTTCGCGTGGGTTTCCTCCGGGTGCTCCGATTTCCCCCACAGTCCAAAGACCAGTGTGCGGTACAGGTAAATTGGGTAAAAATTATCCATAGTGTGTGAATGAGTGTGTGTGGATGTTTCCCAGGGATGGGTTGCGGCTGGAAGGGCATCCACTGCGTAAAAACATGCTGGATAAGTTGGTGGTTCATTCTGCTGTGGCGACCACCAGATTGATAAAAGGACTAAGCCAAAAAGAAAATGAATGAATAAATGACGGCACGTCAATTTACTAATCCAAGCATCTGTGTCCATTCATATGTTCGGCTCAAACCTTGATGTTGTCATTCGAGCCAGTTTTGGTTGTTGGGCCATAACAGTGTGAATGTGAGAGTGTATGGGTGTTTCCCAGTACTGGGTTGCGGCTGAAAGGGCATTTGCTGTCTAAAACATACGCTGGAATAGTTGGCAGCTGTGGCGACCTCTGGAATAGAGACTTAGCCAAGGGAAAATGAATGAACGTATGGTTTTTTTTATAATAATATAACAACTTTGACGAAAATAGTGAGTAAATTTACATTTTTGCGTGAACTATCCCTTTAATTAGAGATGAGAAACAGGATTTAGTCATTTAATTTTTGGAAGAAATCACACTGTGTAGATTTGCCATAAAATGCTCTCTATCACACACCAACAGTCATATTTGAACTCTCATTATAAGGAACTTCAGATGAATCATCTTTATTATGTTGGCTTGAGAAAGCCAACATACTGTTATGCTACTTTGTCCTTGAAAACAAACGTATCTCCTCCTAGGCTGTTCATGCCACAAGGCCCAAATATGGTCAAAATGTGCCTTCTGCATTCAAGATTGTTGCTATATCTCCTCATGCCTGTAAGACTTATCATTTTTTAATAAAAAATGTTAAATATTAAATTTTTATAATCCGGGCATATAAAAAAATTATACAAGCCCCAAATTTGGCCAAAAGCTGTATTTAGATGTGTTAGATTTTGTTGCTATATCTTTAAGGTTTATCAGACTTATAGTTTTCCAATAAATAATTTTTAAGCATTATTTTTCTCAAAATACGGCAAGCCATTTTTGACTTAAACTCCATATTTTTTACTGATATGGCAAGCCATTTTTGCATGCATCACCTTCACACTTATTAAGCATTGTGTTTTCAAAAAAATACAGCAAGCCATTTTTACATAATGTTTATTCCCTTAGTCCCTTTATTAATCAGGGGTCGCCACAACGGAATGAACCGCCAGCTTTCCAGCACTTGTTTTACACAGCGAATGCCCTTCCAGCCGCAACCCAACACCAGGAATACATAATGTTCAAGTCCAGTTTTTGACACTCATAAAGACTGTCATAGAAACATCGGGGTTGGTTTAGATCACTCATATTGCCAAGAAGCTTTGATGTATCATCACTAACCTGTCAAATGTCCCCATAGCAATAAAACAGTATAACCTAGCAACCATTTAAAAATACCAATATCTCTACATCAGAACATCGTAGGGACCTGGGCATTGGCTTGTTTGACTCATGCTAGCAAATTGGACTTCCTGTGTACTATGCATGGTAACAATAATAATGGAAGCCAAGTGCTAATAACAATTAGCTACATGCTATGAATGATTATCTAAATGCAATAACATATGCTAGAAATGCCTACTGAGTATTAGCATTTGATCAAACATGTACACGAGCATTGCCATTTAGCAACTGCTTAGCAACCACCTAACAATGCCATAAACGTTTGACTTTCTCAAGCCAACATCAAAGTTTATCAATGAACTTCAGGTTCTAGTTTAAAGCTGAAGTTCAATAACTAAGAACTACAGCAATAGTATTGATGCGGTAAAGACGTTCCTGTTTTTGTTTTTTTAAAATCTGCCTCAGTCTTGCGGTAATTTTCTTAATCACCTCCTCACCATGTAAATTTCAAAACAGTTTTGTACAGAACGAAAGCAAACCTTCCAGTGCAGGGTGAGGCGTCTCTTTCCAGCTTCTCCTGCAGGATGGATTTGTTTCCAGATTCGAGGAGCCGCAGAAGGAGCTGAGGAAAAAAACAGCACAGAAACTCATATTCAGTTACACAACCTCAACTAACAACACTAATACAACTCAAAGGGATAGTTCACCCCCCCAAAAATTTGTTCTCAACATGTTCACACTCTAAGTTTTTGGTTCTAAAGGAAGATATCGTGAAGAATGTCTTAAAGAAGCATCCATTGACATTCACAGTAGGAACAAAAATAAATACTATGGAAGTTGTGGAAATATAAATGTATATAATCTAATTTCAAATGAACAATAATCTACATATAACTGAAAAGTTCTATGCTTTGGTTTTTAATTGGCTTCTGTCTGCCCGGTGACTCTAGCTTCATTGCTAAATAGTTAACATGGACTTTATGAAGAAAATAACAGTGTTTATGTGCTTTATGAAGGCTGAAAAACAGTGTTGATAAGTTTAGGGTCGTGTCTGAGTCCACTACATCCTTTCAGAGGTGCATCCAGCTCTTTGAGCTCATAAACTCCTCCAGAAACTTAACCTGGATGATGGAGGCTTTCAGCGGTGCTTCTGACTGAGCCAAGCCCAGTTTGATGACTTGTTGTCGGTGTCGCCTTTAGGATTTCCCCCAGGACACTATCAACAGGTTCTACGTCACAATCACACCCCCACAAGAGCAAGCTCCTGATTGGTTAACGCGGCGCGAATGTACGCTGAAGTTCAGTTTTTCGAACTCGAGTGATTTGCGCAAAACGCGCGTTAAGCGTGTCAAACGTGCAAACTGCTCATTTCGCGGCGCGTCATTTGCGCAATTCGCATCATTCACGCCACGCCATTCGCGCATAATGCGCCGCAGGATGTCTATTCGCGCGTTTGCATTGACTTAACATGTAAATCACTCGCGCTTGACGTGCGTTCCGCGACTGGTGTGAACGCAGCATAATAGCGGCTGCTTCTCACTCTGGGCTGTCTATGCTAATAAGGGAGAGATGGTCACTAATAAAGCCGGGCTTTTTTTGATGACACGTACAAAGAGATAATGTCATTTAAAGTGTTTCTGCACACTGTTTTTATCAAGTGTGATCTTTAAAAAAATGAATTTAGAATGTTTACCATTGGATGCTGGATATATTTACACAAAACTGTGCACAACTGTGTTTACACTGTGTTTTTACATAATTAGTCCCCTTTAAAAGCACATAGAGCAGGGGTCTCAAACTCAATTTACCTGGGGGCCGCAGGAGGCAAAGTCTGGGTGAGGCTGGGCCGCATAAGGGATTTCACAAAAAAAAAAAATTCCTCAAATGTCATTATTAACAGTTTTAATTATTTCTTCTGAACATGAAGTGTCCTGAACATTAATAGAACATTGAGTCAAGATTATGAACAGTTCTTCTGAACATGGCATCTTTTGCTTACTTCTTGCTGCCAGAGACTTGACAGCGCTTCTTCTCACAAATCTGAACCACATTTGGCTTTAGAGCTGAAGCAGTTGAGACCCTCAGTATGGCTTGAAGATGATCATCATTAAGTCTAGACCTGTACTTTGACTTATTGAAGTTCAAGGTGGAGAATAACTTCTCACACACTTCTCACACACTCAAAACTTCCATTCCCTCACCCAAAAAAAGGCGTATATATGTATAAATAAAACACCCCCACCCCACTCCAGTCACATCAGTCTGTGCCAGTCTGTATCTACCTATAATATATATAGGATGCAGGCTGTAGCTAGGTAGGTGGCAGGCTGCAGATAGGTAGCTAAGTGGCAGGCAGGGGCGGGAACAGCTTACCTTGGTTCTGGCCGGCGCGAGTTCCCTCCTACACTTCCCGCCCGTCACAGCGTCTAACAAAGGGGCGGGGTGCGTGGTGACGTCACCGGCATCCCCGCCCCTTTGTTTACACGGCGGGCGGGGAATGCCAGTGACCGCTGTGTACGGATAGAATCAGCGGAGCGGAGAGCGCTCTCTCTCCCCGCTCCGCTGATTCTGTCAGTGTACAGCGGTCGGCGCAAGCCACAAAATATTGCACTGAGGGCCGCAAATGGCCCGCGGGCCGCGAGTTTGAGACCCCTCACATAGAGGCTCTCTTTCTGCTATCTCACCTCTCTCTGCTGTGGTGGTCTCCACAGAAGTCCATGAGCTCCAGTGTTCTTGCACTCGCCTGTCCTGCACTCTCAGTCGTACTGTATACTTTGATCCGGGGTGTAAATCACAGAGCTGAAGTGCCTCCAAGGGAAACGCTTGTACAGTCTGTGATCGAGTCTGCAGAATCATGAAGAAGAGCATTATTAAAGGGATAATTCACACAAAAATTTAATTTTACTCATAATTTTTTTCCTTCAAATGGTTATAATTCTTTAAGTTTTTTAGCTTTCTTCAAAATATCTTCTTTTTTGTTCAATACACTTCCTGACAAAAATATTGTTGTTGATCTCAGATGTAAAAGCAACAACTAACAACTCGATTTCTTGTTGATCATTGGCAGAATGTAGATTTTTTTGATGAATCATCTGTTGAACTGCATCCCAATCATCACAAATACTGCAGAAGACCTACTGGAGCCCACATGGACCCAAGATTCTCATAGAAATCAGTCAAGTTTGGTGAAGGAAAAATCATGGTTTGGGATTACATTCAGTATGGGGGCGTGCGAGAGATCTGCAGAGTGAATGGCAACATCAACAGCCTGAGGTATCAAGACATTTGTGCTGCCCATTACATTACAAACCACAGGAGAGGGCAAATTCTTCAGCAGGAAAGCGCTCATTATACTTTAGCCTACATATCAAAGCTCCTGAAAGCAAAGAAGGTCAAGCTGCTCCAGGAATGGCCAGCCCAGTCATCAGACATGAACATTATTGAGCATTTCTAGGGTAAAAAGAACGAGGAGGCATTGAAGATGAATCCAAATAATCTTGATGAACTCTGGGAGTCCTGCAAGAAAGCTTTCTTTGCCATTCCAGATGACTTTATTAATAAGTGATTTGAGTCATTGCAGAGATGTATGGATGCAGTCCTCCAAGCCAACGGGATTCAGATACAATTGTTTTTCCACTGAAGCATGACTATATTCTATACTGGACATTATTTCTGTGTGACAAGACTTTTGTCTAAGCAAGGTCAGACCTTACTGTCCTAATTAAAGAATTCAAAATCAAGGCATGATCATAATTTATTGTGGTAAAATAAGCGTAATCTAGAGGCCTTTCTCATAAGTCACTTCTGATACCAAATAATCAACTAGAAGCCAAGTTATTATTTGTTGTTCTTAAAACTTAGATAGGCCACAAGACTTTTGTCAGGTAGTGTATATATATTGTTTTCTTACTTTATTGGTTGTGCTGAAAATGCTAATAGTAAAAATTTTGAGATTACTTGTTTGACCTGATGAAGACCGAAACAATGTCTTATCATATGTTTTCCACACACCAGACATAAACATATATAAACCTGTCCATGTGTTGTGCACTCCATCTGCAGCCGTATGAAGACCCTCTCTTTCTTAGGAAAGCTCTCAGTGATTCTCCAGATCACCTCCAAACACTCAGAGCGATTGGCTGAAGGCCTGAGATGCGTGATCTGTGGAGGTCGAAGCTGAACTGCAGGAGAAACAAACAGGGGCTTTGTTGTTTTTTCTGCAGTCTCATACTGTACGAAACGCATTTGACACTGAACACAGGTGCAAAAAGCATGACGAATATGGACGGATTGCATTATAATAGATAAGGGGTCATTTGCATAACATATTTTTTGAGATATGTGCGTCACCAGAGACAACACATGAAAGGAGAGTGCAGGTGTGTTTTTATTCTCTTCAGTCTTTGTTTCTTGTGACTTGTCGTGTGTTAAAAAGGCTGAATAAATGGCCCTGTGTACTTTTTTAAGAGTATGCATGATAACATTTAAAAGTTTAACATTGGTAAGCCTGTTTATATTGTCAAAGTACAGTAAAAGCTGTAATTATGTTAATTATTATTATCATTTTAAAGAAACTGACTTCTATTTGAACATACACTCACCAGGCACTTTATTAGGTACAACTTCTCATTAATGCAAATTTCTAATGAACCAATCACATTGCAGCAATTTAAAGCATTTAGGCATGTAGACATGGTCAAGACGATCTGCTGCAGCTCAAACCAAGCATCAGAATGGGAAAGAAAGGGGGATTAAAGTGACTTTGAACGTGGCATGGTTGTTGGTGCCAGACGGGCTGGGCTGAGCATTTTAGAAACTGATGATCTACTGGGATTTTCACGCACAACCTTCTCTAGGGTTTACAGAGAATGGTCTGAAAAAGAGGAAATATCCAGCGAGTGGCAGTTCTGTGGGAGCAAATGCCTTGTTGATGCCAGAGGTCAGAGGAGAATGGCCAGACTGGTTCCAGCTGATAGAAAGGCAACAGTAACTTGAATAACCACTCGTTACAACTGAGGTCTGCAGAAGAGCATCTCTGAACACACAACACGTACAACCTTGAGGCAGATGGGTCATTGTGCAATAATAGGAGCGCCTGATGCAATCCCTCTATTTTTCCTCATTGCTCGCCTGCGTGCTGCAGTGCACAGATTTTTTAAGGCTCTCACGCTCTGTCTGTGTGTGGGCTATATGAAGATACTATGAGAAAGGTAAGGATGACTATGTAAATGTGACAGGGGAAGTCGAATCAACATGACTGATGCTGCCCTCTTTCATGCTAATCAGACACCTTTTACTCGTTCGGATAACAGGTAAACGAGGTAAACATGCTTAAGCCTTTTGCTACCTTCAGATCATGCTGCACGGGATTTCTCTGGTCTTTCATTGTATTACCGTGAAATATAGTGCTTTTTTGTAAGGATGTGTACATTTAGTACTAAAACAATCAAATACTGTATAAAAAAACGTATGCATTGCGGTTTGTTTCCTTTATTTCCTTTGTAAAAACACTAAAATATCAGGTTTTCTATGAGAGCTACTGTTTAAAGAGAATAAAGCAGCTTTAGCCTAATGCAAAAAAATGTTTGCAGTCAAATATGATAAGTATTATATATATATATATACAGTTGAAGTCAGAATTATTAGCCCCCTTCAATTTAAAAAAAAAAAAAAAATTCCAAATGATGTTTAACAGAGGAAGGAAATATTCACAGTATGTCTGATAATATTTTTTCTTCTGGAGAAAGTCTTATTTGTTTTATTTCCGCTAAAATAAAAGCAGTTTTGAATTTTTCATGAACCATTTTAGGGACAAAATTATTAGCCCCTTTAAGCTATATTTTTCTCGACAATTGACAGAACAAACCACTGTTATACAATAACTTGCCTAATTACCCTAACCTGCCTAGTTAACTTAATTAACCTAGTTAAGCCTTTAAATGTCTCTTTAAGCTGTATAGAAATGTCCTGATAAATATCTAGTAAAATATTATTTACAGTCATCATGGTAAAGATAAAATCAATCAGTTATTAGAAATGAGTTATTAAAATTATTATGTTTAGAAAAGTGTTGAAAAACACTTCTCTCCGTTAAACAGAAATGGGGAATAAAATAAACAAGCGGTCTAATAATATAGGGGGGCTAATAATTCTGACTTCAACTGTATACATACATATATATATATATATATATATATATATATATATATATATATATATATATATATATATATATATATATATATATGTATATATATATATATTTATTTATTTATTTTTTTTTGACAGAATACAGTGTAAAATGTAATTATTTAAGTGTGTATGAACATGAATAGCAACTGTTGTTTTTGATCTAACAGCCACATAACTACATGATAAGCGCTGTGAGTTTGCGTCAGGA
Organism: Danio rerio; assembly: GCF_049306965.1. Lineage (NCBI taxonomy): Eukaryota > Metazoa > Chordata > Actinopteri > Cypriniformes > Danionidae > Danio > Danio rerio. The sequence goes on along the minus strand of NC_133177.1, from coordinate 55,571,407 downwards.
TGATCATACATGAGCTGACTTTTTGAGCAATGTTGTTGTACAGTATTACAGGGTGTGATGCAGCTTGACTACTTTCATAAAATTGGCAACAAACAATTTACATAATTGTAAATTTAAGTTAGTTTATAATATTGTGTCAATAGGATTTGAGGTCTAGTACCTACCTATCTTACTATCCTTAACTTAGTTCCTGAATTATACGGGGTCGCCACAGCGGAATGAATCACCAATTATTCCAGCATATGTTTTACACAGTGGATACCGTTCCAGCTGCAACCCAGAACTAGGAAACACCCATACACACTCTCTCTCACACACACACACACACACACAACTGCAAATTTACAGTGCAAATATACCGCATGTTCTTGGACTGTGGTTGAAACAAGTACTTTTCACTTTTTTACTTTTGTACATACTTCTTTACTTTTACTTAAAGGGCACCTATGGTAAAATATCTACGTTTCAAGCTGTTTGGACAGACATGTGTGTAAGTATAGTGTATAGACGGTCATATTGGGGTGAAATAAACACACCCAGTCCTTTTTTCATAATTTAACAACATAAAAACGGTGGAGCGTTTTTTAGCGGTTTTCAGATCGACCGCAACTTGACATAAGAGTGCGGTCCCCCCGCCCACCAATATTGATTGACAGCTGCACGCGTCATCTAATCCTCAGTTTACCGTTTAACGTCCGCCATTCAAAGCGATATCACTAATATCACGATATCGCTGCTCTATATTTAGATGCAAGGCTCATTGGGCTCAACACAAGATCAATATTCTCCACATTATCCCTCTAATCGGAATTATTGGTTGTACCTTTAGGTTTGCAAACATGTGTACTTTTCATTGCGTCTTCCTTAAACTTTAACTGTTTGCATTTCTCACGTTCACAGAAGCTCCCTGTGAGCTTAACTAGGTGCAGCTGGAAAAGTGCAAGTGCGTTGCCTCACGTGCATGTCACTCCATTGGAAATAAAATAACAAACTTGCCTGCAGGTTGCACACTAGAAGCTCCGCTCTGCATGGCGCGATGCTGACAAAGCGCCATGCATTTTGGAATTCTGGGCGTGGGTTTCTGTCGGGGTGCACGCAGCGGCGCTTCAACAGATGCCGACTTAGGGCGCCGTTGTGTGTGCCTTAATGGAAACCTGTGTTTAGAGATCTCAAATGTGTGGCGCGACAATTCGGGACACTTCAGTGATTGACAGCTGATATGAGCTAATATAGCGCAAATATAGTCGTCTTCTTGTAGACGTGGCTATAAGCCTCGGGGTTATTGCCAACTACAGGGCTAGGCTTGTCTTTTAATGCGTCCTCCAGCCTGAGGTCAGAAAACTTGCATTTCCCCATGTCTTAATTTAATTACTAAATCAAAGGCGAGCTCGCCTATATGGTTGGCAGCAAGCCAGCCGGGTACCGCCGGTTTGTTTCAGCGCGCGTGCGAACTCCACCTCACATGAGAGCGCTCAGGTCCTACTCTCAACATATAAATAAATCCACGCAAAATTTAGAATAACGGCCTGCACTTGACACAAATTGAAAATTTAGCTAAAAAACTGGGCTCGAAAATGCAATACCTCGTCAGATGACGTTTATTACTGTTTAATACTTTTTAATGGCCTTGATTTTCAAGTGGTGCTCGCTGCAGAGCCATTTGAGGAGAGGTGAGCTCCAGAGAGGGGGAGCTTAAGCTTGAGCTCCACCTTTTTTGCACTTCTTCTACGAGTGATGTCACTGGGGGTAGGGTTAGGGGTGGGGTTGGTGTACGCATTAAAACAGCTTACAGGAGGAGGAGCGACAGCTCATGCTCCCCCTCTCTGGAGCTCACCTCTCCTCAAATGGCTCTGCAGCGAGCACCCTCTCTTAATTTTGGCTAATTGCATTTACTACCTTTTAAAACCCTGCGGACACCCTGGTGTACTTTTGCCATCTCTGGTCAAAGTAAATTCACTACTTTCTTTTCTTTAATTTGCGCTTTCTATACTTTCCCAACTTTTTTTTAATTTGGGGTTGTAAATGGCAGCCATATTGGCCGTGACACTTTTCTCTTTTCAAAACTATACAAGTGACATGTCTTTGTGTATTCTATAATCTTTGGTAATACCTGCATTGACTCCTTCGAAGAAGAACGGTGGCGAGCGTATGAATCCGTTGCTTGTGGACGCCAAAACATCAGCGTGAAAACAGTGTAAGGCTGAATCAATGGGCTGAACGGAGCAGTTGGACCCTCTGGTTTCACAAACACCCACCAGGATGAAGCTGTTTTTACTTTGGCAAGAGGTTCTGCGCAGAAATACATAAAATATTCGAAAGTTACATGCTTGAAAATATAGAAACAAATACACCCACTGGCCAACTGCATTGGTTTGGACCCTCTTACTCACACGACTGGTCCACTATGATCATGAAGGGATGAACATGTACAGGAAGGGATGAACATGTACAGGAACAATAATCAGGATCCTGGAGCGCAGGATCGGTGCAGTGCTTTGAAACAGTAGAAATATAAGTAATCAACGCCTAATCTCTCGCTATCACTTTACTAACCCAAAAGGGTGCTTAAACACTTGAATCAAAATTCGAAGCAGTCACATGGATATAGGCGAAAAGCTTTGGACGTCACTGATTATGTGATTAAAGCAAAATGAATCAAGCTCCGGTCCCTGCTTCACTGCGAGATGTATCTTGTTTTGATACATGCTTTGAAGCCTCGGTGCACAACGTCACATCACTATTAAAGATTACCAAAGCAATTTCCCCAATATTATTCAGAATATCAGAAAAAAAACTAAAGAGTAAATAATGAGGAAATGTACATTTTTTGGGGTGAACTATCCCTTTAACTGTTACCTAATGATGTTGCCAAATCAATATTAATACTGATATTTCACCAGATCCATCATTGAGTGATATCCAACTAAAGTAATTGTTGTACAGTCATTCAAGCATTCAGGATTATTCTTCAGTTATTCTTTTAAACATCAGGTCTGTGTTCTCTAGTTGCACTTTTTGGACTTCCTCTGAATATTGCAGGTTTATCGAATTGTACTGCAAATGCTTTTGCAGTTTTGACACTGTTAGCAAGGCGGTGCATTGTTGTACTATATGGAAACAAAGATTTCCTATGAATTTTGACAACTGGTTGCAAGATGCAAAGAGCTTTGTTCATTCGGAAAAAATAAGGTTTACAATAACAATAAATGGCAATTCTAGTGCTTTCTCTGAGACATGGGACACATTCAGTATTTTCTTTTCTTTTCTGAGCATGTGAGTACAAACTATCAATCTAAGCCAGGTCAGGTTTTTTAATTGTAGAGTTAATTTAATTAAGTATATCGCATAAGTATCTGTTGATTAAGTTCATAATTTAGTTTGCTGATGTCATTCATTCATTCATTCATTTTCTTGTCGGCTTAGTCCCTTTTTTAATCCGGGGTCACCAGAGCGGAATGAATCGCCAACTTATCCAGCACATTTTTAAGCAGCGGATGCCCTTCCATTTACAACCCATCTCTGGGAAACATTCACACACACTCATTCACACACACACTCATACACTACGGACATTTTAGCCTACTCAATTCACCTGTACCACATATCTTCGGACTGTGGGGGAAACCTGAGCACCCGGAGGAAACCCACGCGAAGGCAGGGAGAACATGCAAACTCCACACAGAAACGCCAACTGAGCCGAGGCTCAAACCAGCGACCCAGCAACCTTCTTGCTGTGAGGTGACAGCACTACCTACTGCGCCACTAAGTCGCCTTAGTTTGCTGATGTACACGGGTTATTTTTAAATGTAAACGATCCAATTGATATTTTATGCATAACTGACACTATGCTTTTTATTTATTTTATGCATTTTCCCCATTTATGTGTGTGATTATAATTTAATTTTGTTAATTGGGAAGTGCTCGGAATAATATTTGTTGCTTTTTTTTCCTGTAAAACTATCTTGTTATTTCTGTAGGTTTAATAAACAGATAAAAAAAGAAAGTATCAGGTCAGCATTTTGTATTTTATAGTACTATGTTAAATAATAAAGGGAAATTGCACTTTTTGAGTCATCAGTTATATATTTATGGTTGCACAGGAACAATTTTCCACAATGTAACTTACTTTGGGTCACGAATGACCCTCTAAACATTTTATATACAGTTGAAACCAGTAGTTTACATACACTGTATTAAAAGGCACATAACCATTTAAAAAAGTCAGATGTTAATGACTAAACTTTTTCTCTTTTAGGTAAGTTAGGATTATCAAATTTGTTTCTGTTCTGCTTAATAGCAGAATAATGAGAGAGATCTTTTGAGAAATTGTTATTCCAATATTGTTTACACACAATAGGATTATTATGGCTCTGAGAAAGCTCAGATGATGATGTCAAGGTTTTGGAAGTTTCTGATTGGCTAATTGACAACATTTGAGTTCATTGGAGGCACAACTATAGATTAGTATTTAAGGAAAATCTCAAACACACTGCTTCCTTGTGTGACAACATGGGAAAATCATCAAGCCAGAATCAACAAAAATAGCTAGATTACAATTTGCTGAATTACACTAAGAAAAAGACTAATTTTTGGAGACATATCCTGTCTACATGTCAGAAGATTGAACTGTCTGGCCATAATGACCAGTGTTACATTTGGAGGACAAAGGGGAAAGCTTACAAGCCTAGGAACACCATCCCAACTGTGAGGTATGGGGGCGGCAGCATCATGTTGTGGGGCTGTTTTGCTGCAGGAGGGACTGGTTCACTTCACATCATAGATGGCATCATGAAGAAAGAACATTATGTAGAAATACTGAAGCAACATCTCAAGACATCAGCCAGGAAATTAAAACTTGGCCACAAATGGGTCTTCCGAACAGACCATGACCCTAAGCATACTGCCAAATGTGCTTTAAGGACAAAAGAGTGAATGTTTTGGAGTGGCCATCACAAAGCCCTGATCTCAATCCTATAGAAAATTTGTGGGCAGAGTTAAAAAAGCTTGTGCGAGCAAGCCAACAAACTGTCTCCGTTACATCAATTCTGTCAGGAGGAATGGGCCAAAATTCCTGCAAACTATTGTGAGAAGCTTGTGGAAGGATACCCAAAACATTTGAGCAAAGTTATACAGTTTAACAGCAAAGCTAAAAAAAATACCAAGGAAATGTATGTAAACTTTTGACTGTCTAATTAATTAGAAATTAATAAAAAATTCTCAAAAAAAAAAAAAAAAATCTCTCGTTATTCTGGCATTTAGCAAATGTAAATCATTTAGGTAATCCTAACTGAATTAAAATAGTAAATGTTTAGTATGATTTACCATCAGACATTTTTTTAAATTGGTTATGTTCCCTTTTTTAGAGTGTATGTAAACTTCTGGTTTCAACTGTATTAAGACATTCTTCTATGTCTTCTTTTCCTTGTTAAATAGATGAAGTGAAGAAAATGTTAAATAAATGTGACAAAAATACAAACTTTTGAAACCACTTGAGGGTGAGTAAATGAAGTTTCCTCATGATGCTTACAATGATGTTTGAATGAAGTATCCCTTTAAGGGGTAAAAACCACTGAAATGAGTTTGTGCTTGGTATACATTGATTTTTATCAGATTTCTAAACTCTCAAAACCACATTCACAGAACATTAACCACTTTCAAGTCTAGTTATTAGTAATGGAGTTACACTTAACTCAAAGGTGTAGTTTTACACACATATATACATCGGGGAAAATAAGTATTGAACACATCACCATTTTTCTCAGAAAACATATTAGTAAAGGTGATGTTGACTTGAAATTTTCCCCGGATGTTGATAACAACCAAAGAAAACCATTCATGCAAAGAGAACAAAACTAATTAGTTTCTAAATGAAGTCATGTGTAATAAAATGAAATGATGTAGAAAAAAAGTATTAAACACATGAAGAAAGGGAGGTGTAGAAAGGTAGTTAAAGCCCAGACAGCAGCTGAAATCTCTCAGTAGTTCTTCAGCAACCCTCTGCCCTTTCTCAGTGTAAATGAATATCAGCTGCGTCAGTCCAACATTCACATTATCAGGATGATGAAACCAGGGTGGACATTTCAGCAAGACAATGATCCAAAACACAGCCAAAGGAAACTCTCAAATGTTTCAGAGAAAGAAAATCAAGCTGTTGAATGGCCCAGCTAATCACCTGATCTGAATCCAATAGAAAATTCTAAAGTTCGGATTTGCTCGACGAAACCCACAGAACTATTAAAATTTTTACACTGTTGAAGTGAAAAACCCACCTGAGCAAAGCATGTGACTTCATTCTCCATATAAGTGGCGTCTTTAAGCTGTCATTACCAAAAAAAGTCTTTTATATGGTATTAAATACATTTCAGTAGTTCAGCACTTTCTCCTTGTGTTATTTCATTGCTATTACA